>NC_142378.1:21402500-21682500 GCF_059441005.1 Hippichthys cyanospilos
CATCAAGCATAAAAAGCGCCGTTCCAAACGCTGTTTGGTGTTTTTTAACATGAACATCAGACACCACGAATATTGTCAAAATTATTGGCCTACAAAATGGGGTCGAACATTTTAATAATTTCATTAAAAATTTATTGTAGTCTTTTACCCTTATTAGGCTGACACATAGATCAGTATTATTGTGATTTATTCTGTAATCAGATTAGAGGTTCAAGAGTTTTATTGTCATATGCATAGGATGGCCAATAATATAGCAAAGAAATTACAGAAAAAGGCACAAATGCCTGGAGATGGGCATCAAAAACCAGTTCTTGTAGAGAACCAGCTCCCAGTCTTTCAATACTTTGATATTGTTCGCCATTTTTGCTAACAATTGTCTTATGGATATCATAAAACATCCGTATAACATCACCATGCATGGCGGATCACAACATCCGTAGTGACAAAGTTGTAGAACAGCATGGCTCGCATGGCACAAAATTTCGCCACACTATACAAGGGTCGATGAAAACAGAGCAACTTGCAAAGTCAATATAATCATGCACAGACAATTTTTTTTCATGTCACTTTTTTTTTTTAATCCACAACAAAATGACCACTTCTTCTCCTGTGAATACTCAGGTAACTGTTAGCAGCAATCCGGGTAATTGTAGAATGTGCCCTTTGTAACTGTGAATGTAAATGTAAAGTCTTCTCTTATTTCATTCATCTGGCTCAGCTTAGGTCGCCAGTAGTGCCTATTGCTTCTCCTTTCATCAAGGAAGGGACGAGTAAAATTACCTAGACAGGATATGCAAATTTACCTGGAAGTAACTAATATAGGGATGAGAGGAGATTTTTTTTTAAGCTTGTTGGGCCATTAGTGCAATAGAATACAATGGAGAATGTGTAGCTTGTCAATCTAATGCTTGGCAACAGCCAAATGTGGTGAAAAGGTCAGCCAATGCTTCAAAATATACTGTTCCATAACAAATAATGTATGGACAGTGAGTCAAATCTTCTGAAGTAGACAACATGGCGTTCAGAAATCACGTTCAATTGATGACATTTTGTTGCACCTGTTGCTAGCATGTCGCAGCGCTCGAGGGCTACCACTGGATTGAAAGAACAGTCTGATTACCGTACTTTTCAAATTGTTTTTTTTTCAGTTCAAGAAAAGGATGACACAATATTGACAGATAAGACAAAAACCGTTTGTGAGCATTGCCAAAAAAAAGAAAGAAAAAAGAAACAACTAACATAACCATGTTTTAAACAATCTCAGCTGCAGCTGAAAAGAGTCCGTAACAAAAGTGTTTGTTTACATTAGCATGCTGGACTGTTAATTTTCTTACAGTCTGCTCAATAAAAAGAAAGTGTTTTGAAAAGCGGAAAATGTATATTGGGCATTATATTATAAACGTTAATTTTGCAAAAAAATATCATCTCTCGTGAACTTGTGAAACATCTCATCTTGTGGGATTGTTGTCTGGCCCCATCTCTTGTAAGTAGTAAGTTTATAATAAAAAGTAGAGCCCACCTTTGCCACAGGAGATACCATTGAATTTTGCTCGGCATGTTAGTTCAATTGTAGGTTGAGTCTGAGAATATTAATTTTGTATGATTTTGTTTTTATTATAACCGTTATATACATAGATGCGATGACAAAGATGATAAAGGTTCACAAGCTTGAATAGGCTCTTAAAGGGATGCTGTGTAATTTTGATTTGTAATGTGTTTTAATATTAAAAGATAAACTCAGGGGGTGGTGTTATGAGCCCAATAATCCATCAATAACTTAGCAAACTAAAACAATCAAAATTGGCAGGTGTCTCTAAGTCAAAGACATGAAACAAAGAAGATATTTATTTTCCCCTTGTTTTCATAAAAGGATCGTTAAGAGACTCAATAAACAACCGAATCTTTAAACAGAATTGAGGTTGAATTTCTACACACGCATGAATAGTAAGAGGCCAACACAGGAATAAGGCTAAGGGTGAAAAATATTATAAGATGCGACAACTGAAAGTAAATACACAAAAATGAGGAGTTTGATGGGCTAAAGTGCATGTACCGATCAGCTGACCCACACTTACACAAATGAAGTAATTGGCTTCTTTGCTGGCACGAGTTCAGCTCTCACCGCAGCTAGTTAAGTTCACATCATAGAGCGAAGTCAGGCTAAATGTGCTCCGATGACATAGGCACAGAGGCAATGCTGTAACTTAAAATACTATCACCTAATGTTTAAAAAAAAAAAGAGACGCAAGGGTGTCAAGCTTTAAAATGAGAATTGTATGGATCACCTCATCACTACTAGTCGAACATGGCATGTTTATTTCCTCTTCTAAAATTACAACTTTTTCGATTTGAGAATTGCATTCCATTTTGCTTATTCAGCTTTAGCCAATCAATCCCAGCAATGTGAATCTAATCTTTAGGTGCCAAAATTTTGCAGATTTTGCATTTTGAGTAACTAATTGCTAAATTATTACTCTGGTTTTGGATCAAAACAGACTGTGCACATCTTGCAGTTACACCACGTGTAAAAGGAAATTGACGAGCGTGCTTGTTACGTCAAACCGTCAACTGTGTGTGTTCAGCTATACCGCCTTGTTGGTTTAGCTGTTGCTATGCATCGCCAAGGCTGAGTCATACCCTGACAGGGTCTAGGAGGCTTGGAAGCTTTTTGGCGGAATCCGGAAGAGCAGTTTTGCATCAAGTGTGGTGTTGGCCGCACAACAATAAGCTAGCGTTCATCATCTGACAATTCAGCACTGGGGTTTATGAGCAAGTGAGACCCCAGTGCACTTCCTGGAAACTCTATTGCGGCTGTGAGTGTTACATGAAAACATCAGCACAGAGAAAGAAGGGCTGATGCTTCCACATCCAAACTGCAAATTTACCTGGATACAGGAGGGCGTCGCATCCGATTCTATGTTAATGCATGACGCTAGCTGGGCTTCTTTAAGCAAAGGAGATTAAGACTAGCAAAAGAGGCTTGAGCCTGCCCACTTCTCACAAATAAAATACAGTAGTTCAAACTATGCATTTACACTATGCTGTAATTGGTATGGTTCCTCTAGAGCACTTTATTAGTCTTGACAAGTCAGTGCAAGAAAGCAAAGAACTGAGTGAAGTTGCTGTTGACGTGACTACAGGTACCGTGTGCGAAACTGGTACATGTGTGAGACTACGAATGACTCACAATGATCTCTTATTCATGTGGACACAGTCTATTTTGTGGACTGTAGCCTGATAATCTGTTGTCTACAACAATGCTTCCCAAACTGCGGTCAGGGGGCTTCAAAAAGGCCCGTACACAAGTTATTTATTTGGAAAAGTACAATTTTTTTTTTTTTTTTTTTATTTTAGACTGATGTTTTTTTTATAGTAAATTGTGAAGTTAATGAGAATGATATCCAGTTCAGGACAAGGGGTCCTCAATTTATAAGGGTCTTGACATGCTGTTCACAATTGGCACGTAATTTACTAATTTGTGCAGCAACATTAGAAAACATTGTCGCCCGCTGTTATTGCTGTTTTTCATTTGCTTGTTTAACATTCATGGCACAGAAGTATTTTCACATACAAATGTTTTCTGAACTACAGCAAAATTCTAAAACGAAACCTCCATGTGCAAAAATATCCCCCAGTGTGAAAAAAAATCCATGCATTGAAGCCTTTCCCTTGTTCTTACTTGCCCATTCAACCAAAAAATTCCCGTTGCAAAACACGAAATATTTTTTTTCTGCATTTGATATTCACTACAGCGAAAACAAGCCTGCAGCAAAAGTCTAGCTTGGCTTATACTTGACGCGCCACCATTCGTTTTGCAGCACTTTATACTCAGAGCGGCTTTCCCCCACAGTCAGACGATATTCTCCCATACTATAGGTGGCACATTTTACAGCATACAAACAACACTACTCAACAACAGTGGTAGAGAATCCTAGTAGATTCAAACGATTGAAATTCTTCCATGCGTTTTTAAACAGACTCCTCATCTCTATTCCTTTTTAGGATGAAACATAAAGGTGTTTTTACCGGCACATGTCCATAAGCAATTGTTCGTCCGCCATGTTTTCCGCTCGTAAAGAAATTCCAGAAGATATGCGTTGTGGAAAAGCTGGCCTGCGCCTACTCCGAAGATTAACAATTGAAGGTAGAATAAAAGTAATAAAGATGAAAGATGGGTGAAGCAAAGTGAAATACACTATGCAAGAAATTGATGTAAGTATGAAAATGAACACTTATTATAGATTTGGCAATTTCTTTTTTTCAACGTTGGATGGTTTTGTTTTTAACTTCAGTCAGATTGTAGATTGCACGTTTTTGATGATTACGTCTGAGAAATAGATTTACTATAGGGAAAAGTCCCTGTTGTGAAAAATTTCTGGCTCCAAACATGATTTCGTTATAGAGGAGTTATAGAGTACTGTAGTGTGTTGTGTAAGTTGGTGATAGACTATGGGGCGTCCTAACGCATACAAATTTGTGTAATTACATCACTGTAAACTAGTGAGTAAAGTTGTGCTCATAATATTCAGTGTCTTTACATACGAGTACATAAGAGTACATAACTAAGGTTATGTCAACTTAAAAGCACAACAGCATATGTTTGTATTGAGGCAATGCAAGGAATATGTCAAAATCATGTCCCAGGATTTTTGGTGACTATAAACCTAACTTCCAACAGTCTGGGAAACGTTACTCAATTACCACTATATTCTGCTGGGTGCTGTGAAAAATAAACTATGCAAGAACAACTTTACAAAGCAATCAACTAATAATCACAGTCTCCTTACCTGAGTTTCAGTTAAGCTCTCCAAAGCTTGCATTACAGACTGCTCTGGTCTTGATGCTTGAGACTGTGAGGAAAAACAAGGCAACTATTTTATTTAAACAAATAAATAGATAAAATCAATGACACATTGAAATGGCAAAAGGCAAGGCAGGCTGGCCTCACCATTAATCCTGCTTCCACAGTTGGTACGAGTGTTAATTTGCTCCCATCTGAGACGCCAAGATCCTGGAGTTTGCCCGAACTTAGTCTGCTGCGGTAGTCAGGGAGGAACAAAATAATTAGACTGTGCTGACAATATCTCTCTTAACACATACACACACACACAGCTGTCAGCTGCAGGGGCGCAACACCTTCAAAACTAGTTTGGAAAAAGAGCAGCGGGTAAAGAAGTATTAGTCTGGCTATCATATTTCAATTTCAAGTATAGCTAGTCTGACAATTTCTCACAGTGGATATTTGGCAGTGGATGAGGTTGGATGATGCACTGATGAGTAAAACATTTGAACCAGAAAGCCACTTTCTCCTTCAAAATGTACAAAGATACATTATAACCATAAAATTGTCATGAATCACAGATAAAATGATACAAACATAGAATCCAGTGGATTAATTAAATCATTAAAAGCAGCAGTTTTCAACATTTTTTCAGTGATGTACTAAACAAACAAACATACTTAAAACATAGTGCTGTGCCATTGGTGCCTGACTTAAAAAAAAAACAAAAAGAAATAAAATTTGGAACTACAAATGTACTATCTCGAGGCATGTTTTATTTAGCAACTCCAGATAGATTGTGCTGTGTCAGTATTATTTCTGGCGCATTACTACTCAATGCGCATTTGTCCAAAAACTAACATATTGAAGGCATAGAACTTTTTGCACAGGATTGACCCTAAAAATTTAGCAATAGGTTCCTTCATGATACAATTAATTTGCTCTAAATTTGAAAAAAAAAGTGTACTGTTACTGTAATGGCATTAAAAAGTATTAAATTTGATTTGTTCATACCTGCAGAAACTCTGCTGAATGAAAGTTACATCAAAAGATGCCCTGGGACACATACAGTATTTCATGATGTACCTGAGCTCATCGGAGACTTCGAGTCTTTCAACATGATACACCCTCTTCCAGGCGACCCAGTCAGGGTTGATCAGACCCTAGCTTATGTCCTAGTCGCTCTACAATACAAATTGTTACTCCTATCTAAAATCACATGTACCCTTTGAAGTGCTTTCACGTACCGTCAGGGGTACTTGTGCCCCCATTTGGGAAGCAGTGACTCAATGTGCCCCATTAAAAAGGAGCTTTCCTTTCCATGTGATGTGATGAAATACACGTGACTGATATGACAACGCATGCAATGGGTAGCTAAGTGAAAAGCCAGTGTGACCCAAATCTCACCCTGTGCAGCTGCACAAAGGCACTGCTGGCTGGTCTACAGTAACAAGAGCAGAAGGGAGATATAAAAAAAAAAGGGGGGGAAGGGGCAAGTCTTAAAGGATGGTGTGGTTACAATGGGCAAGGATGAGTATAGGCTGAAAAATAATACGTACTGTTTGCATCTTCTAAAATCTCCCCTCTACTTACTTTTTGCATGACCAAATACCTGTGCTTTTCTTAAAGCCCGCTTAAACTGACCTTCTTTCTTTCATTCATTTTTTGAGCCACTTGCTAAAACTGCAGCATTACGTTTTTGTTTCACTTAGAACACTACAAGCAAATACTATTCCCTTCTAGGCGGTGCCCATCCTAGCGTGCTACTGCGACGGATGAATGCAAGAGCATGACTCACCCTTGACATGGTAGGTTACACAGGAGGAAAAAAAAAAAAAAAATCGCAGATAGAACTATATTTGATGGGACTTCTCTACGGTTTCTCCCAGTGACCCTTTTTGTGCATCACATGCACAAGGATTATTGAATTCTTTCAGGCTGCCTTGTTTAAAAGGTGGGCGGATTAATTAATTCATTGTCCTATCCTCGTCATAGACACATCTCCCGTGTGCAACTGCTACAATATTAACATACCATTTGGTACAACTGCGCAGTCGAGTTTGATAGGACACATTTAGGACTGTGGTTGTATGATTACAATACACTGTACTGATAGATGCTCCTTGTATGTCAAAAACAATACAAACCTGCAACTAGGATAATAAGAACATTGTTATATGACCACCAATTGGAAAAAGACCATGAGTATTTTTTTTGGGGGGGGGGTCTAACAAATTCTTGAAACAGGCTTTCCCAAAAAAAAATATCAAAATTGATGCGTTTAATGCATTTAAACGCTGAAGCCTCTGGTGCCACAATTTGGTTAATAGTTTTTGAAATATCTATACTATTGGTCAGTCCACATGTAGGCTACATGTGTTATTTTTACAAAGTATCAAGAGATCTAATGGTTGAAATGTCTTGCTGTCTTTGACTACGCAATAATAAGTCACAAAGCCATTTTTGGAGTCCCCTGAAAAGTGATGGTTTTTGCAGTACAAAAGATTGTGCCTGATGCCAGTGATGTTCAGCTACAGCACTAAGATACTTGGAAAGGGTTGTAGAGCATTTTTCTGCATCAGTTTCAGGCCTTTGGTGGCCGCAGTCAAATTTGGATGCATTGATCAAGTGCATTGTGTGCATTTGGCCTTTAAAAAAATTAATTCTTCCAAGGTTTTATTTGCCCCCGAGCTGTAGGCTTCCCAACCCTGCAGCCAATAGTCTCTCAGTCTAAACTAGCTGCTCTGTTCTAGCTTGATATTTTAGTATTATATATGTAAATGAAAAATTGGACTAACGTTTCTTTGTGCAGCAACGCGAGCCTCTCTTTGGGTACTTTGAGCCGCTGCGAGAGCCTCCTCTTCAGCCCGTCCACGGTCTCCTCCTGGGGTAGCGAGAGCTCGAAGCGGGTGCCGGTGGTTGAGTGGATGTGCAGGTTCATGGAGGGCTCGGCGGGGGCGGCCTCGCAGGACGAAGAAGCCCCGCGGCTGGTACAGCTACGAGCGCTGGGATGCTGGTCCATCCGATAACCTGTGCGTCACACGGAGATGGAAGAAAAAAATCGACGAGAGAGAGAGAGGGGGGGGGGCGTAGAAGAATGAGGTCGTGGAGTAAGACGATCCGTGGCTTTAGTGTGCCCGCAGCTAAATGCTACATGGATATCTCAATCAATAGCACAAAATGGGGAGGCTGGTCCACACCAAACAAAAACACGTATATTCCTCTCCGTTTCAAAGTACGGCGAACAGACGCTGGCCTCCACCCAGATTCACGTAGGCTCCCGTGGAACATGAGCGACAATGAAAGTCGTTGCGCACACAAAAATTATCCCAAAGATCCTGACGGCTACGAAGTCAAACCCCCTGCGCAGCGGACTAATCAGGAGCGAGCCTCACCAAGAGATTAGCCAATAGAGGGATGAGGTGTACACCCACGTGGAAGAAGAGTGATTTAATATCCATTCATAATAAATGACAGCATAGATGAAGCGAACGTGGAGCATAAAGCTCTAATTTCAACACATTTAAACCAAAACATGTTTTTAAAAAATCACGCATTTCTAGAATCTCATTCAAGCAGTCACCAATACTAATTGGGCTGTTATCTACTGATACTGTTCTCCATATTCTACAGTGTAGCAATAAAGAAATGGGACTTTGCAAGTGAGAGCAGAAAAACGCTGCCTAATTACGCTATCACTTGATTGCAACGCAAACGTGCATTTCGTTCTGGCAGGTGAGCTGGCACGTGAGCTTCTTTTAAATGAGCTGGTTCTCTTTGGGGTACGCATTACTTATATATTCGGTGTGAGCCAAAAGGAATAATGATGACTGTAATAAATTAATTGTTCTGATTATCATTTACTTGAATACGCTTTTAATTCCGTCGTGCACATAATTGTAATAGTGCCGTTACAGCAGTAGTATTTCATTTCTAGCTGTTCATTGCGAAAAACTAACTCCCCTTCGAGATTAAAAGATCTCGATCGCCCCCACGTGGTCACTCAGCGGACCGTCAATATCAATACCAGTAAGTTCTTCATTCTTTTCTTTCATTGACTCGTTCTTTTCTTGCGTATAATCCATACTAAATGATGTTTTATTCAAACTATGAACAGGGAGCCACTTACATGTACTGTTTTTGTATTCATAAAAATCTAGTACTGTATAATGCGATTAAGTGTGGTTGTTGGCGCTTACTACTATAGCGGGAACATTGCGTGTAAGTTCTCATTTAAGTTATTGTACAATAACAGCCTGTAAAGTACCAAGTTCGAAACGAGACGCGCGCTAAATTTAATAACGTCCAATACAATGTACGTGTCATTCTCTTGACAACTTTGTTTATTAATGACCCTTCGTGCCCGGTCGATAAAACAAACCACCGGCTCCCCTAATGTTTTGGACAAAGCAGAAGAGGAATATGATACACTGCTTATTAAGAACAAGTGTTGCGCACTTACCGATAACCGTGGCGATAACCGCGAAGCTTCGCGTGATAGTGAAAGGTCCAATTTGTTCCCCCAGTTTTGGCATGTAAAGTATGACGTCGACAGAACGGCGACGAGTCTTTAAAAAAAGTAGATGAACGCGACGAAATAGGCACAAACGTGGTCGTAAACACTTGCGCTCTTTGCTTCTGAGCTATTCGGTCAACAGTATCTTGTGTATGGGTATTGAGAACCACCCCGTGTTGGTGAGGCGACTCGTCAGGAGACTCTTCCTGGACGTGATGTAACGCGAGAGAGAGAGAGAGAGAGAGAGAGAGAGAGAGAGAGAGAGAGAGAGAGAGAGAGAGAGAGAGAGAGAGAGAGACTGAGAGAGAGAGAGAGAGAGAGAGATATTTTTTTTTTAAGGTGGACAATCTACCATGTCACCATCGCCACGTTCTATTTCCGTGATCCGGTGGTAAAGAGAATGTTCCGATGCAATGACGAAACGATTAAACGCATAGTTTACAATGCTAGTTAGTATTTGACCCTCCCAAATAAAGAAAATGACAGTTGAAAACAAAGGCTTTTCCTCTTACGACCTTAAAAAAATAAATAAATAAATAAACGCGTCGGGCTTCGTCGGTGGACGGTGACGTCATAGGCAGGTCAATAACCACGCCCCCTGGATACAAGGTACACTCGTAAACAAACTCGTCATTGTCAGGAACCACGCTCACATACTGGAAGTATGTAAAGAATGTATGAAAAAGTACAGTGCATGAATCTTAACAGAAATTAACTACATGAGACAGCTTGTACAATATTTCTCGAGTTAAAATATCCGAGATTTAGTAGAAACGTTTTTTACGATTGTTTCTCATTCTATTCAATAAAAAATGAACCCGCGTTTATTTTGAGAAGGAGAAGGTATCAAAGGTGTATAGGTTAAACGTATGGAGTAAAAGTGTACATGTTATTTGGCAATGTAATAGAGTAAAGAGAAATTTGCAAAGAGTATACTATATGAAGTCAAATACAAATGGGTGAAAGTTTTACTTCATTACAAAATAGGTGCAATATTTGCCCTTGTCCTATTGTACACAATTGCCAGGAACAAATAAGGTGTGACTGAATTTGAATCGTCTTTGGTCCCCATTCACCCTGCAATTGGCTGGTGGTCAGTGTAAAACGTACGCCTATTATATTGTAGGATAGGCTCCAGCTCATCTACGTATGACTCTAATGACGATAAGCTCCATAGAAAATGTATGAATTGTAAATAGCAGCCAGACAGTGTTGAGAGTAATTCATTCCAAAAGTAATGTACTTACTGTAATGCATTACTTTTTACTGTAACGTGGTTGTGTAATATATTATGCACAAAAATAGTAATTATGTTGTAGACAGAAGACGACGGGTTGAATATGTTGAATACATACGCCCATTACTTTAAGTTCGTCAGCGATAAAGACAAGAAGAATACAGTGAATCTTTCGGTTATCGTGGTAAATACGTTCTGGAACCGGCCGAGGTAGCTGAAAATATGCGAAGTTGCGCCCCCCAAGTTTCACATTAAAAAATAAATAAATAAATAAATAAAAAAAACTTGACCACCACTTGACCAGAAAAAACCTTTGTTTTTTTAACCGGAAAAGTCTTCCTGCTATACATATTATTTGAAACTAATATGACTGCAGTACACCTATTTACTTAAATCTTAAATTCAGTGGTGGTCCGTGCGCACTTAGGCCTTCAGTGATTCTGCATCACATCAATAAACCCTTATCAGCAATTGAAACTTATCATTATATGTGATACTGCCAGAACCTAAAATAATGAATTATATTTTTTAATCATTTGTCCACAAAGTTTTATGAAGTCCATCATGTGTCATGTCGGTGCGGCATGTTGTCGATGTAAGTGGGAAGGTATATTCAAAATGCAGGGAGGCAGGATGAGATGGGCTCAATAAAATGATTTATTACTCGCAGAAGCTGGGCGAAACACTAGAGCTACCCTAGAGCTGGAACACGCTCATGACAGGTGACACAATTTACACTAACAACAGATGCCAGGGAAAAAACAACACGAACCCAAAAGCAAAATAAGTCAAAGCCCACAAAATTTAGCCACAACAGTACATTCTTCTTTCTTTCCTCAAAAAGACTTCAATGACTTGCTTGTAGAGTTTTTGTGTTTCATTTCCAAAAATATTTTTTTTTGTATTGACATGGACGCCAATGCTGAAAGTCACGTCCGTCCAATTTCCATAGTGTTTTTCTTCAGCCATAGTGTGTTAAAAAAAAAAAAAAAAAAAGCGAGTAGCTTTGAATTTTCTGCTAAATGTCCGCGGGTCTGGCTCCGATGTATGCTATGCTTCATAGTTGTCGTTAGCTCATGATTGAGCAACATGGCAGCCTGGCTCAGTGGTAGAGTGGTTGTCTACCAGCTGAGAGGCTGTGGGTTCGATTCCCTGACCATCAAGACCATGTCGAAGTGTCCTTGAGCAAGACACTGAGCCCCCAGTTGCTCCTAATGCTGCGTCATCAGTAGGTAAATGACTAGTTCGTGTAAGATACCCAAGGTAGAATCGCGCAACATAAGCGAAAGTCTATTTACCAAGTCCAATTGATGTGAATGCCCTGGCTTCTGGCAAAGCCCTGAGTTCACACAGGAGCTATTGCAAAAGTTCAATATGTATTGAAAAAAAATCCTTGAAGTCGTGAATCCGCGTAATGGAAACAAAATCTGTGGTGAATCCGCATAATTGAAAAAAAATCCACGATGTAGCGAATCCGCGATAGTGGAACCACGAAGTAGAGAGGACTCACTGTATATTAGTTAGGTGCTTTTTCTGCATGACACCTTAAGTGTTGTCCACACATTTAGAGCTGTGCCATACTAACGTGAAGTTAGCCAAAAGAAAACATGTAGAGGATTGTGAGTGGGGATCAAACAAAGTTCTCTCACCTCAAGACTTCCACCTCAAGAGGTTAGGAGACTCGTGGCAAAGTATATCGTACGTAAGAAGATATGTTGCTGCTTTCCACAGTGGAGTCACCAGCATTTGGAAACCTTGTCAGTAAGATGTCGCAACAAGCTATAATAACAAGCAGTGACGTTTGGTGAGGTTCATGGCTGGTGAGGCACTGACTCCTTTCGTGTCCGATTTACAAATATATAAACCAAGCTTATTCAATTGGCTACTGGTAGTTCCATATCTCATCAGCATTCTTCACAAAACACGCACACACACACACGGTACATATTACAGATATGCAAAGCTAAAAAAAAAACCTGCATTTGCTCTACACCCACCATGTGTTGCAGTGATACTCGGGTCCGGATATTTTCAATACGCGTGGGCCCCACATGTATATGGCGTTATATTTGTGTCACAATTGCAAGCGTGCAAAAAAAAATTGAGCGCAGAAAATAAAACTGAGTGAGCAAAAACAGATTTTGAGCGCAGGAAAAAAAACTATTGAAAAGAAGTTGCTCGCTCAAAATTCCTTTTTGCTCGCTCGCGATAGCCCGCTCAACATCTCACTCTTGCTCGCGATACTCCTCCCTCCCTCGCTCAACATCGCGTTTGCTCAACATCGTCCTCTGCGCGTGCTCGATTCTGCTCACACATTACGTTTGTGCCACAAAGTTAGCCAATCAGAGCTTGTAAAAGCACATTAATTGACAGCTTGGTATCCAATGAGATTTGCTTGTTGTGTTCACCTGGAACGAGCAAACGAGAGTGCTTCTTTGAAAACAATGTATGGGCATTACTTTTAATGTTATTATTATTGCTGTATAATATCATTTGACAGAACTACCTTGTCAGGTTTTGTACTTTAACAATATAAACCCACCTCCTACCGCCCAAGTCGATGTGACACACTCTTGCAGGTAACCCGCTGACCCACGCATCACTAATGTGTTGGCCGTCATAATTCTATCATCCATACAACATAAATGAGAGTATAGAGTGGTGTACAAAACCACAGATTTCAATTTTGACCTTCAGTGAAATATTAAGTTGTTTTGAAAACTTTTATTCTGATACTTAAATCAATTTAATGCAGAATGCTTAACAAAAATCAAGAAAAGAAAAACAAAGAATATTTTATTTAAGGCCAAAATTTAGATTTGACCCCGTGGGATCTCCAGGGTTAAATATTCTATTGTATTTTTCTTAGTCTAATCTCTTTTTTTATAAGATTGAAATTAAAACTGCTTGTGTCTTACCTTTTTTTGTAGATAAAGTTCATTCGCCTGTCCTTTGCAAAAAAAAACAAAAAAAAAAACGCAGTTACTTTGTTGTAAAAGTCCTCCTTATTTTCATTTAGTTTTAAAAGTCTCTCCGGATCAATGGAGATGATAGCCAGGGACCTTTTCGGGTGTACCACTCCATTTGAAAAGAGCGCGTTATCTTCTGTCCCGTAGTTTGAAGCAAAACTTTTAGCCCTGGCGTTGGTCTACCTGTATTAATCACGTCCACTTTTGACAGAAAGTCCAGTTTTGAGAAATTTTTAAGCTTAGATATATAATCCTCTTCCATTTTGACAGTCCGACGTCGCAAAATACAAAACCAATAGCGCTTGACTCGCCTGGTGCCTCTGCGTAGAAGAACAGCGCAAGAAGTACTCATTTGCTCACGTAGGCCCTCTTCATTGTGGCAGAGAACTATCTGCCTCACCCTGTTCACTGCGGTTTTATTTCCCATCAGTAAAACTAAATATGTCACTAACAAACATTAAACTTTATTGGTTAAAGACATTAGCCAGACTGTGGAAAATCAGGTAAAAAAAAAAAAAACATATCTGCAAACATTATATTGACGACATGTAGGTATACAGCAAGCAGCACGTGCCAGTTGCACGTATCAACCCAGTTTGTGATGATTGCACATTCAGAGGTGCAGCTTGACTCATTGCTGCTTCACCTCTCCTTTCATCCCTGTATTTGAACAGGAAATTGGTAAATTCAGCGATTTTAACGATACAAAATGTTTGTAATTAGTCATACATAAAAATCAGTGGGCAAATATTAATATAAATTTAATGTTGTAATTATTTTTTTTTCTCACTTGTCATGATTACAAGTGAGGCTCTGCCTCACCTGCCTCCTCTGACCGCACGTCTCTGATGACAAGGCAAGCTGACGCTAATTTTTACTGTGCAATTGTTATTAATAATAGTCAATAAATAATTGTGGTCAATGTATAGCAAAATGAAGCATATAAAAACTTGCGTCAAACAGTACGTTAAACACCCAATAACGATGATGTAGTCTAGCTGCTACCGTTTGCCCCACTGAAACCATCTATTTTTGAAACGTCTGTCCCTAACCTAGTCGACTGAAATTGAATTTAAATATTAACATTTAATTGTGGAATGCTTAACTATGCTGTGAAGCTAATTAATAAAGGGATTAATATATATAAAAAATATTCTGTATCTTGTCATGGCTTTCAAAGGTGTACAATACAATACAGATCAAATGATTCACATTGTTTTTTGGCTTAAGCCAACCTTACACTGGATGTGTAATGAGCGTAATGAGCTATATTTGAATTCCATATTTGCAGTTATGTGGTTGAATGTAATATAAAAGTAATGCAATAGTAGTGTAATGCATTACCTTTCAAATACATGAATATTGTAATGTAACTAATTACTTTGAAATGACAGTTATAAGTAGCAAATAATGCATTAGTTTTGAGGTAACGTGCCCAACACTGCAGCCAGATGCTCAATAATGTAGCCTCTGTGAAATATTTTTTTTTTTCATCCTAACCAACACAAAACATTTTTGGATTAAAATTATATATACAGTATTCCACAACTCCAAAAGATATGATTAGGTAAATGATTGTTTAATTGATTATGTAATGTCTGACTCGTTTGTCACTCATGATTATGCAAAATAACAGCAAAAGATGTTTTGAAAGGACTCACGTAAGTCAATTTAGTAATGTGTTGCTTCATGGTAAACTTGATTTGCTCTCAGTTAAAAAAGAAAAATGTACTGTTCCCATCACAGCAATAAAATAAATAGCATTCGCCAATATACGTAGTTCCAGAAACCCTGTTGAAATCTTACGTACCCCCAAAGTGCCTTCACGTACCCCTATTTGAGCCAGGGGTCCATCTACTCCCATTTGAGAGGTACTAATCTAACCAATTCATCGAGTATGAAAAATGACCAATTAATGTGATTACGTATTTATTACAGTTTTTATTAAATGTTACACATCTAATGGTGATAATGATTACATCGCAATTTACCTCACACATGCACTAGTGGAGAGCTGTACAATGTGTACAAAAGCAGCACAGAATGTCTGATCACAAACACAGCAGGGAGGAGTGCACCCCTCCACCCCCCACCAGTGAATAACTGTTTGAGAAATTAATCATCCTGCTATGTGTGTGCTAGCATGTGCATGTGAGTGAGACAGTGGCATGTGTAAAATAAATAAATAAACTAATAGTATCTTCCAGAGATTCTACATGCAAACAAAGATGAGATAGGCCTTTGTTTAGCCAAATTGGTCTCTGTCAACAGATTTTTTATTCCCTGCATGCAGGTGCTGATTCTAGACAACTGAGTGAAAGGAGATGTTCATCCACATCACCTCCACCAGCCCTCTCGACTTCACACTTTACACTGCAGGATCAATTTTATGTCTAAACAATGGTGCCTTTAGATATAAGTGATCAAATGTCCTATATTTTTTTTTGGATGCAAGCTGAAGTTGCTATGTTTTTTGTTTTTTTTTTAACGTATGTGTGAAAGTCATGGCCCCGCTGCCTCCAAGAGTCTGCTGGTGTATCAAAAAGCTGTTGAAGCTGCTAAACGTTAGTTTCTGTCCAATCTTTTGTCAGTCATTAGCCATAAACCCCAGTTTCTTTTTAATAAATTGAATACTCTTTTAAACATCAGCAACCAAAAAGGTGCCGTTCCTTCACGTAAACTTTGTCAAGACTTTTCAAAGTTTTTAGTGACAAGATTTTAAATATTAGGTCTTTTCTATCGCCATCACTATCAGATCCTGCTGTCTCCCCTATTTGTCTTGCTATTTTCCTGCAAGTGCCTCTTTCACAGTCTTAACTGATATAGTCTTACTGTTCTTGTAACATCATCCCTCCTCATCTTTTTAAGGATGTTTTCCGGAAAATTGGGCCCTGTGTTTTAAACATAATAAACGCATCTTTGATCAGCGGCTGTGTTCCAGCTGCATTTAAACATGCTGTGATCCAGCCCCTCATCAAAAAACACAACCTAGACGCCACAGTCTTATCTAACTTTGGGCCCATCTCCATGCTTCCGTTTCTTTCTAAAGTCCTAAAGAAGGTGGTGTATAACCAACTACAGTCATTTATAGAAGTAATTGGGATTTCTGAGAAGTTCCAATCTGGTTTTAAGATGCGTCATAGCACAGAAACAGCGCTTTTAAGAATTTTGAATGATCTCTTTTTAACAGTTGACTCCTGTAATTCTGCTGTCTTAGTCCTTTTTTAAAATTCTACTTTTTAAAGTCCTTTTTAAAAATTCTACTGTCACGCTTGAACATTTGTGTGGGCATTGATGGTAGTGTTCTGAAATGGTTGGAGCTTCTCTGAGCTTCTCTGGCAGTATTCCTCGGACACGTCCCCTTTGCGCTATGGGGTGCACCAGGGTTCTATTTTGGCCCCTCTCCTTTTGTCCATTTCTATGTTGCCTTTGGGATTTATTTTTTGAAAACACAATGGTCTCATTCCATTGTTTTGCTCATGATAAGCAGATCTATCTGCCGTTAAAAATAAATGATCTATCCTCTGTCCAGGTCCGATTAGACTGCCTGAGTGACATCTGGTCTTGGATGGAAGAAAATTTTCTTTCCTTAAATAAAAGCAAAACTGAGATGGTTTTATTTGGCCAAGAAAATTTCCTGGATGGCTATGACAGTGCCATTGGCAATCAAAAGTCTCACTGCCATCCTTTTGCAAGGAATCTTTGTTTTAATTTAGACAGTGATTTTAAATTTGACAAGCAAATAATTACTGAACCATCGCCTTCTCTGACTTTATGGAATGCTTTAGTAACATCTATTCATCTAGCCATTTTCTATAGCACTTGGCCCTACAGTCGAAGGTAAGCTGGAGGCATTGCCTGCTGGACCAGAGGTTCTCAACTTTTTTTTTTTTTTTTCTCGGTGATGTACCCCCTGTGAAATATTTTTTCAGGGAAGTACTCCCTAACAAGTGCAAAGCATTTTTGGCCAAAATAAAATAAATAAATGAAATGTGTCTAAAGTGTAAATAAATAAATAAAAATAAATAAATAAGTATAAAGTGTCTGATTTATTAAACCACAATCACAGGGCAATAATGTGGGTAATGTAGCTTTGGGGTATGGGTTCTTTGTCTTTGTTCCTTGAGTTGTGTTTGACATGTGTGCAGCAGACAGCCGTAGCCAAGTCCACGGCAGGCACTGCCCGAAAGCTCTGCATCTCAAAACCTCACTGGTGAACACACGGATATCGCTCCTGCTGGCGGAGTGTGTCTTGCTGAGCGTCCTCTCCACAATGGAAGCTCTCGAAAAGAACACACAACCACTGCCGCCAATTGCTTTAGTTCAGATGGCCCTTTTCATCTACTTTTAGCTGGCTTCTAGTCACAGAGCACTCGTTGGAATTGGGAAAGTGTTCACTCCAACAGCGACTCGTAGTTTTGATAGATTGTGCACCATGTTATTTAGTATCTATGGTGTTTTCATTTATTTACATTTGTTTTCTGTTTTGAATGGATGTGTTCTTAGTTAACACATTTGAGTTACGTGTGAGAAAGAGAGAGAGTGGTGTGGCCGAGCTGGACTGACGTGAAAGGGGAAAAAAATTGAAAGAAACTTGACTATGCATTGGTCCTGTCGTTTTGTGGTATTTAGTAGGAAGACAACAGACATAGGAATCACAGTTTTACCCTTGGGGAATCTGAGAAGCTTTCTCCTTCCCCTTCTCAAGTTCACAGATTGCACAGCTTGTATAATGTGTATTAATTTATTAGTATCAAATTACCAGCTGCAAAAAAAGAAAAAAGCTATTTAGGCTCCATTCTCATGCAGTGTGTGGCAGCTTCTTTAGTTAGTCATCCTGCTCGTCATTCACCTTTTTAGTGACAAGAGGGGGAGTGCAACCCCCCAATGTCATCAGTCCAATTTCAATAACCTACCTACTCCGCTGTCCCTTGGTATGATCGCAAACCAATGGTCGATATGATCGCAAACGAATGGTCGAAGACAAGGAACCTCCGACCCGGAACCTCGCGGCCAGGAACTCATAGTTAATGGGCTGTTTTGGTGTGAAAGGTGCTATAAATTAAACATAAACAGATGGAGTAAATATGTCAATGAAGTGTCATATGTTATGTATATGTCATATATGCATAATCTTTAGTAAAATTCCTAGAAAATCACGATGTTCTATCACTTGTACTATTTGCAGAACAGGTCTGCAGGCTACTCATGTGGTACTGGGGGGCTACCCAGGGCCTGCGGGCACCATGTTGGTGACCCCTGTCTTAGCATGATCAGCTGTCTAACTGTTAACTTTTTGAAAGCGCAGAAGACTGTTCTTTCTTGTTGAAATGTAATCCAGACGTTGTTTTCCTATTTGTGTCAAGTTAAATTTATCGCCGATTGTCTGAGCTCCCCTTTTTAACGCGCTACTTATCCTAGCATGGTAAGTGGGGTCTTCCCCCCACCCCCTTCTCAGTATTGCTCTTCTATGTAATAATTAGGTGCAGAGTTCATTCATACCTGCAAACAGCAGGACGCCGATATGACATCACAAGTCAAGCCTCAAGTCTGCCGAATAAAAAGAACGTCACTCAAAAAAAAAAGAAAAATCATTGTAGTTTCTCCCAGCTGATTTAGATAATCAAGTTGACCATGGTAAAAAGGAACAACCAGCAGAGGAACTTCAAAATAAAAGCTTACTAAGGCTGTTTGTGTAATACACTAGTTACAATGCATTCGTTTTTTGAACCCCTGACTGGTCCTCTCACAATGTTTGAGTGACTTTTGAGTGCTTCTGCACAATTTAGGCCAATTTAAAGCGTTTATAGACTGGAATTCTGTGTAAGCAGGTGCTGCCTGCTAATGTCAGGGCTGCAAGATGGAGGACCCAAGAGCATGGGCAGACAGGTAAGTTCAGTGACAGAACATTTATTGAATAGGGGATACTTGCTGGCTTGAAAGCTGACAGGAGTGAGCCGCTGTGGAGGGGCGTCTGGGCCCGGCGAAGCCGGAGCATGGCAGGCAGTCGGGTGGGGGTAGGGGAGATAGGATACGGACCCAGGCAGGCTGATGAAGTCAGCGCCAAGCGGCTAGTCAGACACAGATAGGCTGGCTGGAAAGCTCAGTGTGGCGCTCAAGACAATCTGGCGTGTTCAGGAGGGGAGAGACTGTGTTTGATACTGAGCAGGTGATTAGTAGCAGCTGTTGGTGTTTAGGGCTGATTAGCAGGAAGGTTGAGCAGGTGTGGTGAGGCAGAGAATGAGGTGATTGAGTGATGGACTACGTACGACAACTACAGCCAATAGCATCCAAACTTACCTTTTAACAACTCTACATCGTGGCTCAGCCTCCAGAAGCAAATATGGCAGCGGCCATGGTGTCTCGGACAGAACGTTTTGTAGGCTCTTATAAGCTTGCCAAATAAAGCAAGTGTAAACAAAATAGTACAATTAGATGCTGATTTTTCGAATGAACCACAGTATATTTTCTTTCTGAGCTTCGGATGTACACATTAAACTGATTCAGTAGTGTAGTCAGTTCTCACATCAGAAAAAACAAAATGTCCCAGTTTGAACTTTTGTGATAAGGTCGGTGTTACTAATAAAGTTCAGTAATGCATGCATTTATTACCAAGCGGCCCACAAACCATATGTTTTGCATAAGAGTTATTCCATGATGGACAACGTGAGTACAACACCTGAATGCAGACGCTATAATGCATCTCACATGCTTCTGAGAGGGTTTTATTAACAAGAGAGGAAAGCAGCGGCAGTGTGGGCGGATTGTAAACATTTCACATTGGACATGAGATCTGGTGGGACTGTGCAGCCTGCATGTGTGCCCACCACGGAACTGTGTATGTGTGAACAACAACATGTGTGGGATATGTGTGGGCGTGCGTGTGTGAGCAACATCCCTATCCATCCAAATCACCAGTGAGATGCTCTGTGTCCCACATGGTAAGCCCACCGTCACACTTCCTATTGCTGCCATTTCGTCCTGATTGAATGTGTAAGTGCAGGTGGGACCTCTGCACCTCGCCTACCACCTCACCTTGCTGCATTCAACGAAGCAGCATACTTTACAATACTTATCTCACTTAACTAATTCACTGATCAAACGTGTCACATATGAGGCACATTGTAATCATTACACAGCTTGTAAAAATTATCTATTTTCTGCTTAATGTTGTATGAATGGCATTTCATGACAAGAGGTGCAACAATTAATCAACATCTAATCAATTATCAAATTAACCAATACAGTAACAAGATTTGATCATTTATTCATTGTTTGGGGACCTAAAATTGTCCAAATGCTTTAAATTTCAGCCTCTCAACTAGAAAATTTCTTGGTTTGTGTACTCGAGTCAGGTAACTGCTACCCCTTTAATATTTTGATGTGGCAGCATGAGGATCCATGACTTGGGTTGCTACAATAAAAGCTTTATCCACCTCAACAATAAAATCTCTTTGAATCTTTAAAAAGGTGAAGGTGTGGCAGGCACTAGGACCATGTTTCTCACCCAGTAGGCATGTTGCAATGAACCTTTGATGCTTTGAACCTGTTGGCTTTGTCTTTGCTGATTTGGACAGTGTTGTATGAGTTTTGTGATGGCATGCTAAGAGTAAAGACGTACACTTAACCAGCGACGTGTGGTTTCTTCATCCTGCCACATTGGTGACCCCAGACGTTAGAATGTTTGGCAAGCTGTTGAAAGAGGTCGTCTCGTCACATGGGTGACCCCAGATGTCAGAATGTTTCAGGAACCTGTTGAAGAGGTGTCTTTCTCGGCCACATCGCCCCAACACTCATAACCTGCAGCCGTCGTGACATCGGCGAAAGTGCCTGAGTTCTGGCAGAGCGATCCGGCCAGGTGGTTTCAGCTTATTGAGGCACTGTTCCAACTGCGAGGAATCACCGCAGATGTCCCACATGGTCGTGGCGTCCCTCGACCAGCCTACTACACGTCGAGTAATGCAACAGGCTGGTACCAGGTCAGCCTGCTTCCGGGAATCTGGTGGTCCCGGCCAGCACCCCGCCAAGGGTCCTTTCGCCTGTTGCCCAGTTTCTCGGTGCCCCTGGGATCAAGCCAGCCAGCAACAGGCTGGTACAGGCGCTGGTGAGAACGGCTAATGCAGTCCAGTTCTGGAATCCCGGGCCATCGAACGGGATCGTCCAGCCGAGTGGTCTCATCCACCACCGGTGTCCGTCCGGCCTCAGCAGTAGGCTCCAAGCAAGCATCATCTAGCTGCCCCTCAGATTCACCATGCCCGCAGGTATGGTCCTGGTATACATCGAAGTGGGTCAGCTGGTGGTGGTGCTGCAGCAGGTTCTGGCCCAGGCACAGGCTGGGACGCAGCAGAGACCTGCCGTCCCTCAGCCACGGTGCCTGCCAGCATCCAGATCAGCGCTGCCGCTCCGGCTCCTGTGGAACCTCAGAACATCCATTTGGCAACGCCACCTCGTGGTTTTCACGCTGAGTGTCTCATCCCTGCTGCTGTCGCACCTGGGCCCCTGGTGTCACACACACCACCCAGGACCGGACTGTGTACTCAGGGTGTCGGACTGGTGAATACCCTGTGGGGTTTTCATTATGCTTTTATGGGTGTTCGGAGGGGAGCTGAATGGCGGGCACAAAGACCATGTCTCTCAACCAATAGGCATGTTGCAATGAACCTTTAATGCTTTGAACCTGTTGGCTATGTTTTGCTTATTTGGATATTGTTGTATGAGGTTTGTGATGGCATGCAAAGAGTAAAGACGCACACTAGAGGTCACGACGTGTGGTTTCTTCGTCCTGCCACAAAAGCTCATTTAACGTGTTTAAGTTGCATATGCTCCTGAAATGCTTGAGAAACTTGGCACTCTTGGCAACAACAACAAAAATGTACTTTCCTTCAAAAAACACTTGGTCGTGACAAAATTCTTCCGTTGATTTGGAACAATTTATGTACAGTGTATGTGATATTTTGTGGAATATCACTTACATTAGACTCTACCCCAAATCAAACATTAAAACAATCTTAAGTCCTGAAGCGTCAAACTCCAGTCCATAATGGCCTGCCAAAACTGTTTTTTTTTTTTTTTTTACTTATTACTGCCCTTTCAAAGTAATTAGTCACATTACAATATTACTGTATTTGAAATGTAATGCATTACAATACTATTGCATTACTTTTATATTACTCTCACCACCATTGGAGGAAATATGGATTTACCATTCTAAATGTAGCTCAATAAGATCATTACACATGTAGTGAAAGGTTGGCTTAAAACAGTGCTTCTCAAATGGATGCAAGATTCAAGAGATTTATTGTCATATGTATAGTTGTACCATATAATGAAATTCTTATTCTGTTCACTTACCCGAGGAGCTGACTACATTCTATAATTGAGCAATCAATAAATAGCAACAAACAACAAACAGAGACAAGGGTGCTGATAATATAGTGTAGAATATCATGTAGTGTTAAAAAAAAATGTGCAAGTTATTGTTTCTGCGTGCAGTAGGAGGCAGATTAGTTTATGAGGGATTTGTTGAGAATCCGGACGGCTGGTGGGTAGAAGCTGTTTGCCAGTCTGGCAGTCCTGGACCTCTGGCTCCTGTAGCGTCTGCCTGATAGCAGCATTTCAAACAGGTCATTTTGTGGGTGTGTCCTGTCCCTGATGAGGTTGTGTGTCCTCTGCGGAGCCCTGGTGTGGTAAATGTACTGCAGTGAGGGTAAGGCTGCTCCACAGATACGCTGTGAGGTCTTTCTCACCCGCTGGAGAGCCTTCCTGTCTTGTGCCATGCACTTGCCGTACCAGACTGTGATGGAGATGGAGGACATTTTGGATTGTGTTATCTGTAGAAGTTGTCAAGAGTCTTTGCTGACATTGCTGCCAAATTTCTTCAGTCTATAGTCAAGTCAAGCCAAGTCAATGGGTGATGCCAAGGGAGGCACAGATGACCCCAGGGCTTTTTTTTTTTTTTTTTTTTTTTTAGTTTCAGGCACTTTGATGCGCTTGGCTATTTTTTCTGTTTTAAACTAAGTTGTAACCTGTATAAACACAGCAAAAATGATTAACACTTGTTGAAAGTTGGTTTCTATTGTTTTTTTTTTCTATTGTTAAGGATACAGGTTAAGGTATACTTATACAATTTTTATGGATAATGTTATTTATAGTCAGCGCCTTTAGTGGGGGATGGGGGGTGGGGGGCGGGGATGGGCACAAAAAGTCCGGAGGTGTGCCCCCCCCCAACCCCCATGTAATATAATTGAATGATAACTAGATCTACAATTACAGTGAACCCTCGTTTATCGCAGTAGATATGTTCCGGAACCGGCTGCGATAGCTGAAAATCCGCAAAGTAGCAGTAGTAGTAGGAAAAAAACTTTTAACCTGAAAAGTCTTCATGCTATACATATTATTTATGGCAAGTATTACTATAGTACAAATATTTAATTAAATCTTAAATTATTAAACTTGAGGTTGAATTATTTAAGTAAAATTACTGCCTTTTTTTTTTTGCTTTTAACCAAGAATCTAGACTGTTTTACAGTCATATGTATCAAAATTGCAGGATTTACATTTATTTACAAAAAAAAAATCAACTTAAGTATCTCTTTGTTTTGTACTGGCCTCCATTTTGGATTTTGTATCTATACAACAGCGTAACTTTACATTCAAAGAATATGGTAATTTGAAGCCAATTGCCCGTTTTTGGGCAAAACATCTAGTAATTTAGATATTTCTGTGTCCTTACAAAAACAGTTTATGTTTTACGTGTTTTATTTTATGTTACATTTCATTCTAAAAATGTTGACATTTTATAAGACAGACAAAAATAAAAACACTTATTTTCTCAAACAGAAATGTTTTTTTAGGTACTGTTGCGTAGAGAAAGAGGGTGGCTGATCATGCGAGCGAGACGAAGGAGAATGTGAATAAAAAACGACGCATGCGCAGAGAGAGTTCTGTTTCTGAGAAAAAAAAAACGTGTTAACATATAAAAACATCTGTGTATGTGCTGTGCAGTTCTCTGTTGTATTTACAAAAATAAAAGTGACGGTTGAGACCGGCGCTGCCTTCCCGCTGCCGTTTGTACCGGGTCGAGCACCGCTTCGAGCCGTCCTGCGAGGGCTATTTCCCCGAACAGGCAAATCCGGCCCGGGAAATGAGGTTTCCCCCGTATCTTGTGTCTACGGCCACCAGATGAACGGGAACCGACAACAGTACCCTTGGCAGGAAATTTTGAAAAAAAAAGAAAAAATAAAGAAGGTAGCATAAAAAAAGTAGATAAAGCTAAATATTGTAATATGTAGTTCGTCCCTTCCTCCATACTGTATTAAATCATAGCGTATTGTACTACAGAAATCCCTTTATGGTGTAGCTTTAGCTTGCTGGCAGAGGCTTTTTGCATAATAGCTTTTAGACGCTTGTGTTGCTGCCCTGTCCAAATGACTCGACTTTGCATGCTTTATACTTAATAAAAAAAAAAATTTAAAAATCTATAGGAGCCGGATAGGATGAGGATGGCCCGGTTCTCGAGCCTGACTGAAGGCACTGGCCATCTGGGAAACCTACAAGTCTGTCAAGGCTGGCTACAAGTTGACTCAGAAGATGCTGGCGTCCTCTTGAGGCCAAGAGTAGGAGGTGACGAGGGCAGGGAAGGGGGCGTCGTGGACCAGGCAGGGCGTTTTGATTAGCAGTCAGAGGTCAACATCAAGTTCCTCCAGGAGATTTGCGAGATTTACAAGGTACCTAACCACACTTTAGTTCATTAAGTTGAATTGAAGCAACAGCAAGCTTCTTCAGTTTTATTTTTTTAAATAACATGTTTGAGGTTTGCGCTGGCAAGGAGAAGAAGAAGAAGGGGACAAAGACTGGCAGGCTGCCGATGCCCACCGCCTCGGCTCTGTACATCACATGCAATGCCGTGCCTGCCTCCTGCAGGGACATTATCCTCCTCAAGATCCCAGTAACCGAGTATGTGTGCATGGGGTAGGCCAACTCCGATCCAGCTGAGTACTCTTTCGGCAACTACTGGACAAGCGTGCAGAACTTCATGGTGAGCAACAGGCTGGCACAGCGCCTGCCTTTGCAGAAGCAGGTTCTTCAGGTTCTTCCCCGAGGACATGCAGGCTGATCTGGACTGCGTCAGAATAAGGAGGATGATGAGGTGATCTTGGCTGAGCTTGCCAGGGAGCTGGTCGACGATCAGCCAGACCTGCCAATGGACGAGTTGCTCCTCGCTGCAATCGGCAACTACACCGGCTACCTGGCCAGGAAGGTCCAGGCCAAATCCTCTGTGGCTGAGTGCTGCAAGCAAGAGCTTACCCAGCAAGGGAAAGTGGAGATTGCCGTGGAGCTTGAGAGGAGCGACCCACTCTCTGTGATGTTCAATGCCCTGGTCGAGCTGGTTGACAGGGGAGAGCTGGAGACGGGCTGTGGGTGGTCTTGAAGCGGCCATCTCTCCCCATGGCCCACATAGCATCCTTCAGGAGGTTGTTGTGGGACTCCCTGATGAGCAGGGAGGACAAGAAGGAGAGCATGGTGCGGTACCTCTCCCTTGCCGTACACCTCAGGGACGGGTTCAAGCGCCTGCCGGAGTTCATGGCAGCCTCAGACCTGACCTTGCAGGCATACAAGTGCCAGGAGGGGCAGAGGCTGGCCAACACCATCTTGCCACACATCAGCGGGTCCCTCTTTAAAGGTTTTGGTGCTAACTTCTCCAAGGACGTGATTTGAGCAGCCAACCGTCAGAAAAAAGAGCACGGTCAAGGAGGGCAGCAAGGAGCCGGCAAGGGATAGGAACTTTTACAAGTCCAGGAATTTGACCGGAGGCCACAAGTCAACAGGCTAAAGTTAGGCTCACACACTACTCTACCGCTTACTGCATGCATAAATAATATTTTGTAGTAATAATTTTCACTACATGATATTTTGCACTATATTATTAGCACCATTGTTTCTGTTTGATGTTTTATTGCTATTCATTGCTATTTTTAATAATTGCTATTCATTTGTTTGCTCGATTATGGAAAGTAGTCTGCTGCTCAGGAAGTGAACAGAATGAGAATTTTCATTGTGTGGTATAATAATACTATATATATATATATATATATATATATATATATATATATATATAGTTGACTTCCCAAGGAATGTTAGCAATGTGTGGCGCTGCGCGGCGCATCGAGGTGGATCGGGAACGCAAATAGTGGACACGGGTTTGCCGCCATCGCTTCGGATGTGGAGCATAGCAGAGCGCAGCAGATATGATAGAATCGCCCAGTAAGAGAGCAGGAAAATCAATCAAATTACACAGTTGGAGGCTAAGAGCGAAGAGAACTGCTGCTGTCAAGTCACCATGGATGCTTTTTACATTTGTGCTGCTATTACTGGCCTGTCAGCAAGAGCCATGTTTCTCTGGCGTCCGCCAAGCTTTGCTGTCCACTGGCTCTTCAGAAAACCTCTTAAAAAATGGAGCACTCGGTCCTTGCTTTGCACACGTTCAAATAAACTTAACAAACAAACTGATGGTCAGGGCCATACAAATTTAGAAAACTGGTGGGCATTGATTTGCCGTTACCTGAGATATCATTTTCAGTTGACAGCAAGTGGCAAAAGGGCCACCACCTGTGAGGGGTAAAAATAGGTGGATTTTGCTATTTAAATATTATTTCACAAAAGCAACATTAAGAAAGATACCACATTTAGTCGAGTAAGTGTGCATAGAACATAATATTGCAAAAAAAAATTGACGTGACTTTTAAAACGACAGGTAAATACATGCAATGCTAAATTCGGCATTGGTGCGAAAAAGGCAGACTAAATCCATGTGTAAAATGTATTTACACATTATGTGAGAATATGGCCTATATAAATGCACTGATATCATGGATATCACTGTGGACAGATGCCTCTGTCACAATACAAGAGCAAACAAAAAAAAAAAAAAAAAGGGGAGGGAGAGATTCTGTTTCATTTTAAGTGGTGCTCATCCCGCCTCTCGACTCACAGCACACATGGACGATGACACATCTCGAGCCTGGTGATGACTTGTCTGATGAGTGCGGAGAATGTGCCAAAGCAAAAGTGCCACGGCATGGAATACAGAAAAAAGAACGTGTCACTTTAGACAGGGACGTAGTCACAGTTTACAGTAAGTGTACGGTCAGAAATCAATTATTTTAATATAAGTCACGACTGACATAAAGAGGGAAAAAAGGTCATTGTGAGCTCATACCACGTTTTTCCCCCATTGCAAGACACTTCCATATGAAATAATAAAAATGAATAAAATAATAAAATATATTTCTTCCAGTTGTGCCCAAACCTGAACTTAACCTTAGCCCATTAACTGCAACACAAGCAAAAACTGAAGTTGCCTATTGGAGAAGACTAAAATAATGTTAAACTGTACAGTTTAAGATGAGTCACAAACATGCAGCAACACGGTAAAAGCTATGATTTTAGCAACAATTGCTTGATTAGGTAATATTAGAGCCCTTGAAATGTGCTATATATACGGTTCATACATTTTAGCAGAGCAGGGCAATCCATCGCCAAAGTGACAAGTTGTTGATGGATTGTTCCCCTTCAGTGATGATTTTTGCATTTTGGCGTGTGCTTTATGATGCTGTGACTGAACACAAGCTGAAGCGAGTATACATCCATCGGTTGGGGTCAGTACAGGTGGTCCTTCTCAGTTTGTGTATTTTTAATGAGGCTTCACATCATAAAGTAGTAGTAGCAGCAATAGTAGCAGTATTACTAAATTAATATTTGGCATAATGCAGTGCTCATTTTACCTCTGGAAAACGTTGGGTCCCTGGGACTCGCGATACTTAAAAACTATGGGTCCCAACAGAGATGTGTGGAGTTCCAAAAATTGCGCAATAAAAAGGACTACATTTATGGCTCGAACTGTTTTTAAAAGATGTGAGCAAAAACCAACAACTGATATAAAAAAAATTCACAGTTTCATGTATTAAAAATAATAGAATTAATTTACATGTTGAAGCCGTCATCGTCATCTTCTTATCGCAACCACTGATATAACTGTTCATTTTGGTCGAAAAGTCCTCTTCGTTTCAACATGTCAACATTTGTTCCTCTTCTCAATCTTCCGAAATGTTTTATTTTCCCTTTTTACTTTCTCATTGTTAGCTGATTGTGTATAACTTGACTTGTCACTGATACTAACAAAATTACAGAGTTAATGTTGTTTCAGTCCTTAAGATAGCACTTTTAGACGGCTTTTTTTTTCTATAACAAGATCCTGCGGAAAAAAATCTCACGACGAGATCTCGGGTAAAAACCGGAAAAGGTGACCTGCGAGATCAAAACAAACATGGCAGACTAAGTTGTAAAAAATGTTAACAAGTTAGTAATGTTAGTAAATTTTGCTGGATAAAAGAGTAAATGGACAATGATTCATCTTTTGGTTTCCAAAAACTAGGGGTCTCATGATTCAATTCCGATTTTGGGGTCTCTCATTTAAAATGATTCGATTCAATCAAAAACCATTTCTACTTCAGTCTCATTTGCAAGACAGACTAAAGAGAAAACAGTATTTTTATTTTTTTTTAAACTAAGTTTTGATTTGTAAGGAACATGCCTTTTTCCCCAAAAATAACATGTGGACAACCACTACACTTTGAAGCTAGATATAAATAATATAGCTAAAATAAGTGTTACAATAATTGCTTATAGGTTATCCCATATTTATTATGCAATCCCATCTCAGGCGGCTGCGGGAAGGCAACAGGCCCATGACCAAATGGGGGTTTTGTGACAGGGTGCACATCCTGTCCCTGGGGGAAAAGAGATAAACTGCATTCATCACCATCGTAAACCAATTCTTTGCATTGCTGCCAAATGTCTTTCTATACCTAGCGAACTCTTGAGCGATAAAAAAACAAGGGGTTTGGAGAGAATGCTTCAAAACGCAGCAGAACTGCATGCGTCTGTCCTACTCCATTCTCCTCATGCGTGAGAAAGAAAAAATGCCTTTTCTCCTTCTTTGTGTATAGTTTCTCCCAAATGTCTAACAGGTGAACCTGACAATAAGAGTAAACAAAAAGTTAGAAGATAGATTGTCATTTCCAAGGAAATTGCAGTACCAAAATATTATGTGAAAAACTGTGGTCCAAATGAAAAATATTAATATTTCTCAGTACATTTATGACAAATGAGCGATGAAAATAAACTTATTCAAGTCAGCAGCTTAAATGTATGTACAAAGCATGAAATGTGTGCCAGTTCATTCATCTCTGAGCATACTGTATCTGGAGAATTATCAGTAACATTTGTAACATATTATTTATTCTGAAGGCATGTGAGTAGGAATGGGACAAGATCAGAATTTGACGTTATGATGAACTTGAGCAAAAATATCACGGTATTGAAATTACAGATCTAAATGATGTCATTTTAAACATTTTGGGGGGTAAATGGCCATTTTTTAGATTATATCAACAGTTTTATTTATAGTATAAATGCACAGCAATATTTTGAAAGATGACTGATTTGAAATTAAATTCCATCGAGTGATGGTAGTTTATTTCAAATCAATTGTTCAACTCCTATGAGTATTAAATAAAAGTACAACGTGGATTTTCATATCATGTCGATGAGAGTCTATTTCCCCCTCTGACACGCAGATGCCCACACAGATAGACTTGTGGTGGCTGTCAAGCTCACCTGCTGCTTTTTGAAAGCCTAAAACCTCCCAGACAGCAGATTTCATTTGTTTGGTTGAGGGGAAGAGTTCGATTGCTTTGTCTTCTTGACCCACACTTTAGCTGAATAGGCTGGTCGCGTCCTGCCTTGAACAATATCTGAGACAGTGGGCCCCCGAGTTATGAGATTAATCCGTTCCGCGGTTGGGCTTGTAAGGCGAATTCGCCGTATGGCGGGCAATCCAAACCTATGTTAAATAGCTAATGCTTTTATAACCCCAGGTAAAAACCTCAAAATTGTACATACATATTAAAAATTGGTACCAAAAGAGTATAAATTCTACGTCTATTTAATATACGCGTATACAATCAGAAAACATCATAAATAAAAAATATAGAAAGAATGTATTTACCTTTGAGTGGCGCTTGTTATGCCCATATTCCTGAGTAAGGGTAGCCTAGGCTAGGCTAGCTTTGTATTTCTTCTTTATCTCCAGCTTCGTTTCCACATAAATCCTCTTCTTACGTCTTTCTTTAACATCACTAGCAATCTTGGGACCCACGGAATCTTGGGACAATTCTGGTCTGCTCTTTGTCGACGTTTCCTCACGGAGATGGTGGTCTGCTATCGGTTGGTAAAGCTTTGTTCGATTGTGAGTGATTAAAAAAACGTATTTATAGTGCATTTTACTGCTTAATTCAAAGTTGAAAGCGTTAGTCATGGGACCCAGGATTACGAGTGATGTTAAAGAGAGAAGAAGATGATTTGTATGGAAACAATGCTGGAGATAATCCTTAATAGGGAATATGGGCATAACAAGCAGCACTCAAAGGTAAATAAATCCTTTCTATATTTTTTTATGATGTTTTCTGATTGTATACATGTATAGTATATATATACGTATATACGTATGTGTATACGTTTTGTCGCAAGGTCAAGATGAAGTTCACTTTTCACGCAACGGTATCACGCGAGGGGAGGGGAGTGAGCTTGCTGTGCACTTTACAGTGGATCCAGAAAGGAGAGCATTGCTGAGAACGTTCACTTTTCCGGGATATGGCAGAGCCAATATTTTCTCTGACAGCACCTTTATTATTCTTTTTTTACACTGCGTGTTCCTCGCTTTCACGGGCAATACTCGTCTGCCAAAAAAAAAAGTTCAATGTCGCAATCAAGTGGCCAATACCATGCTAAATACTGTACTGTCAGTGCTGCAATATCGTTAGCTTAGCACAGTTACTACGGTTCAACGGCTGTTAAAAAAAGGAAGCAAACGCTGCACATACCAGTTGTCCCAAGTTCTACCTTCCCCCTTTCTACAAGCCAGGTGAGTGCTCTTGCTTGGCTCCGTTTTGTATTGAAAGCTCAGCTGGCCATGTTGGATAGCTCCTGGTGACCGCAAAGCAGCCGCCATGATTCGTTCCTGCCCCCCGCTTGAGACGTTGATCGTTCCCGAAGCTGATTGGCTGACGCGACACGCGACAAAAGTTCAATTTTTTAACTTCTCGCGTCACGCGTAATTACAAGCCGCGCGCCGCTCCATTGCGTCCATCGCATTGCTCGACGCGTCATCGCGCCCGTCGCGCGAACTCCATTGACTACACTAGAAAACCTATGCTATTCGCACTCCATCTGAACACGGCATTACAGTTACCAAGATTTGTAGGCATACGCAGGACCCTAAGACCTAAAAAACAATCAGAGACAGCAATATGCTAGGATGTACAGAAAATGAGTTGCAGATTTGTTATTTTTGCAATTTTAATTCAATTATGGCCATTTGTAAGTCTTCCACTGCTGCCGGCTTCTCTTATAATGTTGATCCCATCAACTTTCAATTTGGCCTTGGCCATAATCAGACTTCGAGGCACAACTGGTCCAAAAATAGTCACGATCCCATGAAATATATGATGGAGGTGGGCTTTCAAAACATGAAGTCAATGTTTCCTTCACCCACAGTGACAAAAACCTATATGACTCAGCTGAACAAGATTTAAAATATCTGAAAATTGACAGTATCATTTAGACTCATGATCTAAATCTTCTACATGACACATTTCCAAATTACCAATAGCGACACCTGGTGGCAGACAAAAAAGTTATTTTTTACCCTTTCATGTTCTGTGCTATGCCGGTTTCAGTAAATTCACTGAAAATTTGTCAGGGGAATAGTGAGACATAGGTAACTATGAATCTCAAGTTTTATGACTCTTCAAATTTGTGTCTGGCCAATACACCACCTCAAAATCCGATGTCTGGCCAGACCGGTAAAACTTAATAAAATTGGGCCAAGATGATTTTCTCTAAATTTCATTTCATGGGAGTACAATGCTAAACACACTCTATTTCCTCGTCGTGCGGGCGCCACCTGGTGGCAGCAAAAAAAATGCATTTTCATTAATATGTACCTTGTTGAGCCTGTCAAAGTAATATCACTGAAGTTTTTTTTTCAGACAGGCCTTCAGACACGCCTAATTTCTCCACCAAATATTGCGATATTTTGATCATGGTCGTGGGCTATACAGCAGTGCTCAATATAATTGGAGCAAGATGATCTTCTCTAAATTTCATTTCATGGCAATACAATGCTAAACACGTTTTTTTCCCTCGTCGTGCGGGCGCCACCTGGTGGCAGCAAAAAATTACATTTGCATATATATTTAACTTGTTGAGCCTGTCAAAGTAATATCACTGAATTTTTTTTCGGACAGGCTTTAAGACACGCCTAACTTCCTCCACCAAATATTACGGTGTTTTGATAATGGTCGTGGCCTACATAGCAGTGCTCGTTACGATGATTTATCGTAACAGTAAATGCTGCTTCAGTGTGACCCAGATGATCTCATCTTGTCACGACTTCACACACTGAATGAAATCCCATTCATACAGACATGAACAAACATACATTCCATCGTAGTGCTAGAATCACTTTGTGGCAGGAAATAATATATTAATGATTTTGCCTGCATATGCACAAATACATTCATACCCAAATATGCTCATACCTCGAACTGTTCAAACTTCAACGTGCTCAGGTCTGCGAGGGCCCGTTATAGCTGCTTGCTTCATCGTTGTACTCATCTCTCCCTAACCAACACACTCACAATACTTACGAAATAGAGGTTCCTGAATGGTCTCCCAAAAGTGAACATAAAATTCGATCGAGAGCCCATCCACACCTGGGGATTTACCTCTTTTCATTGAAAAAAGGGCAGTTTTTACCTCCTCATCAATTGTGACTGTGTTTTTAATTTTATCAACAAATGATTCACAAGAGGAGTTTTTGAATTCTGATGTATACAAATCACTATAAAAGGAAATAACAGAATCAGAGATTAATTTTTGATCCATACAATTTCTACCATTAATTGTAAGCATACTTAGACTTTCTTTGACCATTTCTTTTCTCCAAAGCAAAAAAATAGCTGGAGTTTGTTTCCCCTACTTCCAGCCACTTGGCTCTAGATCCCACAAATGCACCTTTAGCTAATGCAATATAAATTTGATCTATTTTTAACTGCATCTCCTTCACTTCTAACTCCTCATCAGAAGACAGACTGGGTTTAGATAAGAGGAGACCAATCCTGCTCAATAATTCAGCTTCAGCTCTATTTTCTAGGTTTTTTTAACTCTTTACTTTGCTTTACAGCAATATTCCTTGCCATAAATTTGAAGTATTCCAATTTTTGCGTATATTCATTGCCCGCAATTCTATTAAAAATTTCACTGGCAAGATGTTTTACACTGTTATTGAAGCAGTCATCTTTAAGGAGGGCATTATTATATTTCCAGCACCCTCTTTATTTAGCTGTTTTTTCTGCCCCCCCCCCCCCCCCCCCCCCCCCCCCACCCCCATTTCAATTCAATCTTCTTATGATCTGACAAAGGGGCAAAAGAATGGGAGACACATTTCACATACTGAAGTGCAAAGGAAGAAATTTAAAAAAGATCAGACACATTTCACATACTGAAATGCAGAGGAAGAAATTTAAAAAAGATCAATTCTGGATCTACTGTAGATGTAATGTTACTCTTAGACCATGTAAAATTCTTTATATCAGGATTGAAAAACCGCCATGCGTCAGTCAGGGAGAGATCCGAACAAATTTTTGAAACAATATTATCACTTGCCAGAGATTGAGAGAGCTTTGGAGGGAATCTATCAAATGCATCATCAGGACACTCGCTAAAATCACCTCCTAATATTACACAAGATTTAGGATATTTGTGTAAGAGTTCGTTTATCTTTGAGGTTATCTGACAAAAAAGTATCTTATTGGACGAGTGAGAGTTATGCCCACAAATATTACATACTATAAAATTTGAGTTACCATGCTTCAATATGATAAGAACCCATCTACCATCATGTGAAGACACCACCTCTAAGACTTCTCCTTTAAAACTATGCAAGAAAATGGAGACTCCATCAGAACGATTGGTACCATGACTACAGTAGATCTTATTTCCCCACTGCCCCTTCCAGAACCTTATATCTGACTGACTTGATTGTGTTTCCTGTAAAAATACTACGTCAGGCTCACTATTTTTACAGTTGTTGCGTAGAGAGAGAGTGGCTGATCACGCGAGAGAGAGGAAGGAGAATGTGAAGTAAAAACGGCGTATGCCCAGGGGAAGTTCTGTTTTTGCGAAAAACGTGTTAGCATGCAAAAAGTCTGTGGAAGTGCTGTGCAGTTCTTTGTTGTTTGAATAAAAATAAAAGTTGAGACCGACGCTGCCTTCCCGCTGCTGTTTGTGACGATTGCGAGCACCGCTTCTAGCCGTCCTGCGAGGGCTATTTACCCGGACAGGCAATCCGGCCCTGGAAATGAGGTTTCCTACCCCTGACATTCAATGACATGATGACCTTAGAAAATCAAACTTAAAATCCATCAAAAATAAATAAATACAGATATAATACCGAAGTCCGTCAACGAAGGCGACGTAGCCGAAGTCAATGCTCCCGCACCAGACACTGGCGCTAACGTTGACATGGCTAACGTTAATGCTAATGTCTACGCTGCCACCGTCAAATTACCGGACTTTTGGCCATGTTCCAGCTGAGAGGGATAACTCTGGACGCGACGAAATACTTCCATGTCGTGGCCGCTTTGGATGCCTCAACGACGGCTCGGGCGATGTCGCTGCTGGAATCTCCACCAGTTGTCGGCAAGTACGTTGCGCTAAAGACGTTCCTGCTGAGGCTGTTTGACTTGTTGGAGCTGGAGAAGGCGGACCGCCTGCTGTCCCTTAACGGCACTCCTTAACAGCAGTGCTGTAAGCCGTGCAGTTTTAAAACGCATGGAAACGCCAGGGCCAGTGCTCGTAAGCAGCCATGGGCGCTGGCCGTGACTGCAAATTGTTGTTCATCACGGACTCCTTGTCTGGTCGGCGGCTGCTGGTGGATTCAGGCGCTCAACACAGCATACTGCCAGCTCAGCCCGTGGACACCATGGCCAACAGACGCGGCCCCCAAATAGATGCAGCCAACAGCACACCTATTCGGACCTACGGCACAAGGCAGGTGGAGGTATGTTTTGGGGGGCACCGTTACAGCTGGGACTTTGTCATGGCTGCTGTGTCCACACCAATGCTGGGCGCGGATTTTCTCTCCGCTTTCAGCCTGCTAGTGGACATTAACAACTGTCGCCTTATTGACGCCCTTTCGTTTGCCTCGTATCCCTGCACTCTGGGGGGGACTGGGGCGCTCTGCCTGTCTAACATGCTTGCCGCCGGGAACTCATATCAACGGCTACTATCCCAGTTTCCGGCGCTCACCACCCCCACCTTCTCTGCTGCGGTGGCCAAGCACGGCGTGGAGCACCATATTACCACCGTGGGCCCCCCTGTCTACGCTAGGGCTCGGCATCTGGACTTGGCCAAGCTTGCAATTACCAAGGATGAGTTTTCTGCCATGGAACGCCTCGGCATTGTGCGACGCTAAAACAGTCCATGGGCTTCCCCTCTGCACATGGTTACTAAGGCCGACAATGGGTGGCCTCCATGCGGTGATTTTCGCCGCCTGAATAACGCCACTACCCCCGACCAGTAGCCAGTTCCGCACATCCAGGACTTCTCCGCTCACCTGGCTGGGGCTGTTGTCTTCTCTAAGGTGGGCCTGTTGCGTGGTTACCATCAGATGCCGGTCCACCCGCAGGATGTGCCGAAGACGGCAGTTATCACGCCCTTTGGACTTTTTGAGTTCTTGCACATGCCGTTTGGCCTCAAGGGGGCGGCGCAGACGTTTCAGCGCCTGACTCCGTGCTGAGGGACATGCCGTTTTTGTTCGTTTATTTGGACGACATTCTTGTCGGCCAGCCCGTCCGAGGAAGAGCACATGGCACACCTCCGGCAGCTGTTCGTGCGACTCAGCGAGCACGGTCTCATCATCAACCCGGCCAAGTGCCAGTTCGGCCTATTGTCCAGCAGTGGGTGAGCGGTGCCTAGCAGCCTCTGGCTTTCTTCAGCAAGCAGCTCTGGGACAATGAGCACAAATACAGCACCTTTGACAGGGAACCACTGGGTCTTTCCCTGGCCACCAGACACTTTAGGTTTCTCCTGGAAGGCCGTCGGTTCACGGCTTTCGTCGACCACAAACCACTGACGTTTTCCATGGCCAAAACCTTTGAGCCATGGTCTTTCCGTCAGCAACGTCAGCTCTCGGCAATCTCAGAGTTCACCACGGACATCCAGCTTGTGTCTGGCAAGGAAAACTTTGTAGCTGACTGCCTGTCTCGGGCGGTTGTTGGGTCTGTTCACTTGGGCCTCGATTATGCGGCCGCGGACTCTGACATTCAGGCTTTCCGGTCGGCACCTACTGCACTACAGCTGGAGGACGTGGTTTTCAACACAGCCAATGTCAACCTTCTCTGCGACACTTCTACGGGGCAGGCGCGACTGCTGCTGCCTGCAGCCTGGCGGCGGTGGGTTTTCGACACTATCCACAGCCTGTCCCACCCAAGTGTGAAGGCCTCGACTAAGCTGGTGGGTGTCAAGTTTGTTTGGCCTGGTCTCCGGAAAGATGTGAGAGCCTGGGCTGGCTCTTGCGTGGCGTGCCAGCGGGCTAAGGTGCACCGCCATAACAAAACCCCGGTGGCACCGTTTGTGGCACCGGAGAGACGGTTCGACCACGTGAATGTGGACCTGGTGGGCCCCTTACCCCCCCTCCCACAGCTATATCTATCTGCTCACCATGGTAGACCTGGTTTCCACTACGACGGCAGAGGTCGCCCGGGCATTCATCGGGTGCTGGGTGGCCTGTTTTGGCACGCCCAGTGACATCACAAGCGACAGAGGCCCCCAGTTTACTTCGGCACTCTGGACTGCTGTTGCTGAGGCCTGGGAGTCAAGGTCTACCGGACTACGGCTTATAACCCACAGGGAAATGGACTCTGTGAACGCTTTCATCGTGGCATGAAAGCCGCTCTTCGAGCCAGTTCTACCGTGTGTGACTGGGCTGACCGCCTGCCGTGGGTCATGCTCGGTCTTCGCTCTGCCCCCAAGGAGGATCTCCAGGCCTCATTCGCTGAGCTGGTGTATGGTCAGCATCTCCGTGTCCCGGGGGAGTTTATGCCAGATGCCATGGCTCCTTGGTCTGCCGCCTCCCATCGGGCTGTGTCCCGGGGAATCTCCGAGGCCTTTGCTCCCATTCCAACATCTCGCCACTGCCACTCACGGTCCTATGTCCCCAAGGACCTGCCTTCTGTGAAGTATGTCTTCATCAGGCACGACAGCCTTCGGACTCCGCTGCAGCCCCCTACAACGGCCCCTTTCGTGTCCTGGAGGCGGGGGCTAAGAACTTTGTCGTTGACATGGGTGGCAGGCCTGCGCGGATCGCGGTGGACTGTCTCAAGCCTGCTCACTTGGACATTGAGAAACCCGTTCAGTTGGCACTGCCCCCACAGCGGGGGCGCCCTCCCGTTTTAGTAACTGCCCCGGCTTCTGCCTCAGCCACCGTTCCCCCGGATTCCCCCCCTGCAAAGTGCAGCCGTTTCGGCCGTTTGGTCCGCCCCCCGATTCGTTGACTGTTCCCTTGCGTTCTGTTCACTTGCTTGTGGACTGTTCTGTTGGACTGTTCAATGACTTTTGTTATGGCAACTTTTGTGTTGGTGAATTCTGGGGGGGGGCCTGTGTGGTGACTCATATTGATAGTGTCGACAGGGACATCCACCAAAAGAAGGACTGTGCCTTTATGGAAACGGAAGTTAGTTGTTGGAGTTAGCAAGGTGAGAGAATGCTACATGCTAGCTGACAGTACATTGTACTTCGAATGGTAAAAGGAAATAAAACTACCTCAATTCTTAAAAGACTACTGTCTCGTCTTGCCGTTTCGTAACTCCACAAAACACACTTTTGTGTTCTTATAACTTTAAATTACCACATGTTCTGTCTGTCTAATCGCAACGTCTCAAGTTGTTTGACAGAGAAACTTCAAGTTGACCAACTTACACCACCGCCATCTTGGCCTCCTGGCATTCGGAATCTTCTCTTGATTCTGCTGGTGTGATGATGTCCCGTTGTCCGTTGTAACAGCAGGTGCATAAGTGAACGAGCGCTCTCTCTCTATAGCCTCGGATCCCGCCAGATTGAGGAATATGTAGGCTTTAGTTCTATCAGGCTTTTCACTGTAGGCGGTGGCAATGAATATCTCATATTCACGTCTGAACCTTCACCAGTTCTCTGCCACATTGCCATCGAAGACAAGAGGGTCTGGCCGCCGAAAACCGTCCACAATGTTTGCTACTTGCATTAACCTTGCGTCCCGTCACGTTCGGCTCCGACAGCAGGTCGTTCAAAACTCTCGTCATGCAAAGAATCCCACTTCTGACACCATGTTGATCCGTGACTAAAGCAAGGATTCTCGAGCTCACTTGGAATGATGTTTATTCGCCTATATCATCAGGAGCACACCATTGATATACATTGTCAGTAGAGCCCTGGATATCGTGTGTCCTCCCGCGTCAATTCTCACGATACTAACACTCTTATAACAACTTGCATACCATTCTAACTGTAACTCTCTACAGCAGCCATGTCCAAAGTTCGGCCCAGGGGTCAAATGCGGCCCGTGGTCAATTTCAATCCGGCCCGCAGCCTCCATCATAAAATCAATAACGTCTGGCCCGTATGGAGAATTAATACATTGGGTAGCAGCGCTGTTACTTGCGTGTTCTAAATTCTGCCATCTATAGGCTCATTTAGGAACAGCAAATTAGTATATGAGTAATTGACTGTATGAGCCCCTAATTTTCGAAAATGACGACTATCAACAAAAGAAGGAAAGTTGAGCTGCAGTGTGACGCAGTGAGCTGCGGTAAGCACCAGCAGCTTTATATCGGCAACTTTTACGGACAGCTGGATAAGGACAAGTTTCCGAGAGATTCGAGCATTTGGTAAGGAAATGCTAAGCTTGTTCGGTTCGACGTATTTGTGTGAGAAGTCATTCTCGGTTATGAACTTAAATAAGAGCCCTGTGAGGAAACGGCTATCGGACTCTCACTTACAAGGCATCTTGTGCATCCATACTACTGCCATAGAGCCACACCTGGCCTTTGTCCTGCACTCCAGATCTTAGTTTCACCCATCACACACATGCCGACAAGTCATTTTTCATTTACGATAAGTCTTAAAACTTTTTTTTATTTAGTTTTCACTCCAGAATAATAAACATTTAAAAATCCAATCAACATTTATAGTTACTAAATTCATATTTTAAATGATCCCTGCACTTGTTGATATGACGATTACTTGTTCATTTCTCTTTTAATTGTGTTTAAAAAATCTATAAATATTAAACTGCCATGGTGAGATGTTTTTTTTTATGTTTCAAATGTAATTTGCACCCAAGAGTACAATTACTTCTGTTCAACTGTTACAAAAAAGTTAATTGAAGTGTTAAAAAATGTGAAGTTAAGTGAATATTCAATTTCAATATTTAATGTCAATTCATTTTTGATATGCATGTTTCAAATTAACCAAAACAAATGCTTAAGATAGCTGAAATGAAAATAAAAAAGTAAATGTTAAACACTGAATGGCTCGCTGAAATGTATTTAAATTAATTACTTTTATATGTAAAGAACACCTGCCAAGGTTGGCACACCAAACACACCAAATCTGGCCCACTTTGCAAAAAATTTGGACAACCAAAATTGTTTAGATTCAATTTGGCAACAACTACTTCTTAGTTTTCAATTCTACTTGTCACGTTCTGTCTGGGGTTTTCGGGTTTTTGGATTTAGTTTAAGTAGTTCCTGGTTCATTTCGTCATTCATTTGTGTTTTTCCCTGCATCTGCCTTTCTCTGTCTTGTTAGTTTTATCTCGTCCACCTGTTGTCCATGTGCCCCTGCTCCTCTCGTGTTAGCCTATCCGGTTCCCCTGCCTCCTGTCCCCATCCAGCTGTAGTGTGTTGTCAGTAATTAGTCTCCTTGTATTTAAACCACCGTCCCTCTGTTGCTCTTGTCGGATTATTGTACCTCGTCACTTCGTGTTCCCTGTGCCTCTCGTCCTCCAGTCTTCCCCCGTAGTCCCATTTAGTCTCGTGAGTTATATTCCGTTCCTCATTTATTTTGCTACTTTGTCAAGTTTTTGTCTTCTGCTTTTCCTGCCCTGTTTTATTATTAAAAGAGCACTTTTGTTTGAGCAAACCCTCTCCGTCCTCCTGCGTTTTTGAGCCCCTTTCCCTCCACCGCCTCACATCGCCATGCCAAGACGTGACAGAATAATCCGACCAAAAATGGAACCAGCAGGACGCCCGCGGCGTCGTACAAAGCGCCGCCACACTGCTGGCCCCGGTCCTCAGCCTGTCGCCTGTCCTCGTTCCCCCCGTGTAAGTCACAAGTCTCCTCTCTCCGCGTCGTTTTCCTCCGCGTTCCCCGTTGATCCCTCCGAGCTTCCGTATTCCACCATTTTGCCCCCGCATGTTTTTCGTGATTCTGATTTCTCTGATTGTGAAGATTATTCACCTCCCTCGTTTCCGTCTGAGCAACCACCGTCACCTACACGCCCCCCTCATTACACGTTAGATTCGGACTATTCAGACTTAGATGACGGTCCCTTTGTTAAATTTCGCTCGAGCTCCAGCCCTAATTTTGTTTATCCCAGTCCAGCTCACTATGAAAATTTCGGTTTTGAAACAGGATATCCTTATTTCAGCCATTGCATTTCGGAGTCAGATCGTGAGGAGTTAGATGCCGATCTGCTCTATTCTACCGCGAGTCCCGCTGAGTCGGACTATGATGATTCTGATTTTGTTTCCGATAGTTCCTTCTTCCATGACAGAGAACCCTACTGCGGCACCCGTCTGGCCTTCTGCCCCTCCCGGGGTGGCCGACGGGGGCGCCACAGCAGGGTTCATCACTCGCCTCGTCACCCAGCTCCTATCCCAGTAAACCAAAATCTCGAGCCACACCCTTCACATACACTTTCCCCCTTTCCGGTCGTTTCCCTTCCTGATGCCGTCGATAGTCACCAACCTTCCAGGCGGCAGGCTGACGCAGTTAGTTCCCCAGTTACGGCGCCACGGCGTTTGCACGTCCCTGTTCCGGCGCCACGGCGTTTGCACGGCCCTGTTCCGGCGCCACGGCGTTTGCACGCCCCCGTTCCGGCGCCACGGCGTTTGCACGCCCCCGCCTCTGTGCCCAAGCAACGCGAGCCCTCAGAGTTTCCCAGGCTGCGCGAGCCCTCAGAGTTTCCCAGGCTGCGCGAGCCCTCCGAGTTTCCCAGGCTGCGCGAGCCCTCCGAGTTTCCCAGGCTGCGCGAGCCCTCCGAGTTTCCCAGGCTGCGCGAGCCCTCCGAGTTTCCCAGGCTGCGCGAGCCCTCCGAGTTTCCCAGGCTGCGCGAGCCCTCCGAGTTTCCCAGGCTGCGCGAGCCCTCCGAGTTTCCCAGGCTGCGCGAGCCCTCCGAGTTTCCCAGGCTGCGCGAGCCCTCCGAGTTTCCCAGGCTGCGCGAGCCCTCTGAGTTTCCCAGGCTGCGCGAGCCCTCCGAGTTTCCCAGTCCGCGCGAGCCCTCCGAGTTTCCCAGTCCGCGCAAGCCCTCCGAGTTTCCCAGTCCGCCAGAGCCCTCCGAGTTTCCCAGTCCGCCAGAGCCCTCCGAGTTTCCCAGTCCGCCAGAGCCCTCCGAGTTTCCCAGTCCGCCAGAGCCCTCCGAGTTTCCCAGTCCGCCAGAGCCCTCCGAGTTTCCCAGTACGCCAGAGCCCTCCGAGTTTCCCAGTCCGCCAGAGCCCTCCAAGTTTCCCAGTCCGCCAGAGCCCTCCGAGTTTCCCAGTCCGCCAGAGCCCTCCGAGTTTCCCAGTCCGCCAGAGCCCTCAGAGTCCCCCAGTTCGCCAGAGCCGCCTCGGCCGCGTTTAGAGACTCAATCTCTGGCGCAGCCAGCACCTCCCAAACCCTCGCTCATGGTGCTGCCGCTGCTCGTTGAGTTCCTAGCCATGGCATTGCAGTCTGCCTCAGAGTCTCAGGCCGGGCTGTGGCAGTCTACAGAGTCCGACGTCACGCCGCAGTCGGCGCCTCCCGAGCCTCACGTCACGCCGCAGTCGGCGCCTCCCGAGCCTCACGTCACGCCGCAGTTGGCGCCTCCCGAGCCTCACGTCACGCCGCAGTCGGCGCCTCCCGAGCCTCACGTCACGCCGCAGTCGGCGCCTCCCGAGCCTCACGTCACGCCGCAGTCGGCGCCTCCCGAGCCTCACGTCACGCCGCAGTCGCAGCCTCCCGAGCCTCATGGCACGCCGCTCTCACGGTCCCGAAACGAGCCACGATTGCCCTCCGAGCTGCCGGCCATAACATCGCTTCCGCCTCTCAAGCTGACCATCAATCCTCGGCAGTCTCCACTGCTTCAGGTCAGTCCCTTGCCGTTATTAAATTCTCCAGTCCTTCCCCAGCAGCCAGGAACGGCAGAGCTTCGGCACCCGCCTCCACAGCGAACCTCCACAGAGCCGCCAGCCACGGCCCCAAAGCAGCCAGGGCCGCCAGCTAAGTGGCCTAATCACGTCGGCGCCCAGCCGACGCCTCCCGGGTCTCCGTCCGCCGACGCCTCCCGGGCCTCAGCCTCCCGAGTTTTCGCCCGTCGGCGCCCAGCCGGCGCCTCCCGAGTTTTCGCCCGTCGGCGCCCAGCCGGCGCCTCCCGAGTTTTCGCCCGCCGGCGCCCAGCCGGCGCCTCCCGAGTTTTCGCCCGCCGGCGCCTAGCCGGCGCCTCCCGAGTTTCCGCGCGTCGGCGCCCAGCCTGCGCCCAGCCGGCGCCTCCCAGGCCTCTGCCCGTCGGCGCCCAGCCAGCACCTCCTGGGCTCTCTTCTCTGGGCGCCTGCCTCTGCTGGCGTCCCAGATGCCCATCCGACTCTCGCCGCCTCGGCGGGCTTCCCGGACGCCCGCCTGACTCTCACCGCCGGGTCTGCCTCGCCTGGCATCCCGGACGTCCTCCGGACGCTCGCCGCCGGGCCTGCATCTTCTGGCGTCCCGGACGCCCACCTGACTCTCACCGCCGGGTCTGCCTCGTCTGGCATCCCGGACGCCCTCCGGACACTCGCTGCCGGGTTGGCTTCACCTGGCATTCTCAACGTTCTTCCGGCCTGGCTCGTTGAGGCCAGTGTCCAGTCCTCAGGGTCCTGCACTTCAGGCTAGGCCCTGATTTGCGACAACAGCGTTTTTGGACTGTTTCTTTTCGTTTTGGGTCGTTTTTGCCCTCCTCCGGTCCCCCTTCCGCCCGCCCTGCGTGGCATTTCCGTCTGGTTTCTTTTTTCTGGGTCGTCTGGGATCCGACCCTTGAGGGGGGGGTTATGTCACGTTCTGTCTGGGGTTTTCGGGTTTTTGGATTTAGTTTAAGTAGTTCCTGGTTCATTTCGTCATTCATTTGTGTTTTTCCCTGCATCTGCCTTTCTCTGTCTTGTTAGTTTTATCTCGTCCACCTGTTGTCCATGTGCCCCTGCTCCTCTCGTGTTAGCCTATCCGGTTCCCCTGCCTCCTGTCCCCATCCAGCTGTAGTGTGTTGTCAGTAATTAGTCTCCTTGTATTTAAACCACCGTCCCTCTGTTGCTCTTGTCGGATTATTGTACCTCGTCACTTCGTGTTCCCTGTGCCTCTCGTCCTCCAGTCTTCCCCCGTAGTCCCATTTAGTCTCGTGAGTTATATTCCGTTCCTCATTTATTTTGCTACTTTGTCAAGTTTTTGTCTTCTGCTTTTCCTGCCCTGTTTTATTATTAAAAGAGCACTTTTGTTTGAGCAAACCCTCTCCGTCCTCCTGCGTTTTTGAGCCCCTTTCCCTCCACCGCCTCACGTCGCCATGCCAAGATGTGACACTACTGAAGTTAATGAAATGAAATTTGCAAATTGCACACCTTCTTATAACAAACCGGGTTAATTTCCCTCAAACGGGTGTTTAGTCAAAAACAGCATAATAAAATAAAACTCCGCTTCAGCTTCACTGGTTTCAGGGCTTCGTTAGCAAGCAACTGTAGATACAAAACACATTTCGATAATATAAAAAGGATTACATTTAAAATAATATATTTAATCAGTTGAATTGATTGCTTTATTGAAGCGTCAAGAATACTCAGAATTTAATATTAAGTAAAATTCAATTAACGCAAATATATATCTTTTTTAAGAATAACCCAAATGATTTCATGGACCCCTGAAGTCAGGCGACCCCTGGGAGTCCGTAGGGGTCCGTGGAGCCCACTTTGAGAATCACTGCCATAGACCACGACACTTGTACAAAAAATGTCCTAGAGAAATGAAAATGATCACCAAACACCTATAACGCTTAGTAATCAGTGTAATCGATAGTAAGACACAAAGTGTACAGTATATTATGCATATTACCAATATATTTCCGCTGTACTAGATGGTTAATTGACAACGCAATCTATCTTGTTGACAGTGGACCCAGGACTGGTTTCTTGCGTATGGAAAAGTTGCTAGTAAAAGTCATTATGCTGCGTTCACACCGTAGTCAATTACTCACATTGTAGTCTTCACGTGACAGGGCACGATGGCGCGTCGGGCAACTCGATGGACGCGTATGGAGCAATGCGAGACACCGCGCGTAATTTCACCTGTCACTTGAAGTTAGAAAATTTTAACTTTTGTCGCAGCAGCCAATCAGCTTTACAGTGGATCCGGAACGAAGAGCATTGCTGAGAATTTTCCCATTTGTGGGATGTAGCAGAGCCAATATTTTCTCCTATAGCACCTTTATTCTTTTTACACTGCGTGTCCCTCGCTTTGCGGCAATACCCGCCTGCCAAAAAAAAAAAAGTTTCAATGTCACAATCAAGTGGCCGATACCGTGCTAAATATTGAGCTGTCAATACTGCACTATTGTTATTTGGCACAGTAACTATGGTTCAAGAGCTGTTAAAAAAGGAAGCAAACGCTGCAAATACCAGTTGTTCCAAATTTTCCCTTCTGCCATTCTACAAGCCAGGTGAGTGCTCTTGCTTGGCTCCGTTTTGGTATTGAAAGCTCAGCTGGCCATGTTACATCGCTACCAGTAACCGCAAAGCGGCCGCCATGATTCATTCTTGCCCCGTGTGAGACGTTTGAACCTTCCCGAAGTTGATTGGCTGTCATGACACAACACGCAACAGAAGTTAAAATTTTTTAACTTCCCATAACAGGCGAAATTATGCGCCGCGTGGCGTCGCTCCATACACGTCCATCGCGTTGACCGACGCGCCATCGCGCCCTGTCGCACGAACTCCATTGACTACAATACAAAACTGCCCGCTTTTACGCCTAGATTGCATTTGGTGTGAACGCAGCATAAAAGTTTGGGGAAAAAAACTCAAATCATACGCAATTATCAGCATGTGTGCATCAATGCTTAAATAGTTTGCCAAGCGTGGTGTGATGTATTGACCATGACATCTCCGGACATTTCCTCCAGCATCACCATGACATGACTCTGACGATTTGTGCTATAACAAATGTTAGTATGCAGAAACTCATGAAAAGCATGATACACGCACGCCACTTTTTTTTTCATTCACTATGATGACCTTACATGTGAGAGGCGCCTCTATATCACCCTCTGACCTTTTCAGTCACGCGTTGGATTTCTATTAGGAGTAATGGAACAATCCCACCCCTCAGGGCTCCCAATGCATAATATGTTAGTGGCGGCATTCAGAAGATATCTGACCCGCTCTGAAGTCAAGCAACACAAGGGAAATGTCATCAATAAAATAGATGCCATTGCTGGCTTTGCTATGACAATAGATGCACTGCTTGAAATGAAACAATGTGTGCTATGAGAAGGCTGCTGTGAGAAGGTTGGTTTCTCAAGCTTCGCCATGGGAAGAATGTCCAGCCTGATCAAGCTTAGCCACAGTCAACGTCACTTTGCTTGTTATCTGTACATCATCACATCATACACACACATAGAAAAGACATGTGCACATGTTCCAGCCATGTGCACATGTTCCAGCCATGTTGTTTTTAGGGTGGGAACCTTTATGTAAATTACAAGTATGTAAAAAGAAAGGGTTCGGAGGGGCTGCTTCAGATCGCAGTTAAAATTTACCTTGGGCAGTCTTTCTCCGCTCTCCCCATGTATAAGAAAGAAAAACAATACCTTCTCTCCTTCTTTTTGTATGGTTTCTCACAAATGTCCAACCTGACACTGTCAAAAACTTTTAAAAAATTGATCATTTAAAATAAATATCCACAAAATTTTATGAAGTCCAAATTACAAATCGCAAGTTAATATAAGATGAACGCCTTTCATGCAGTCAGCCAAAGCCAACACCACGTAGCTTGTTTGTTGAGTATTGGACCGCCTTCCTGCAGTGAGCATCCACTCATATCATGTACAACGTGAGGCCTCTTCGCTATTGCAGCAGTCTATTAAGTATACTGGCCGCTCACATGGAGAATGATTTTATAAATGATAAAAATATATAATATATATATTCATTAAAAATGAATTTAAAATGAGATCAATCAATCAAATTGTATTTGTAGAGCCCTGAATCACCCCTCAAAGGGCTTCACAGATGAAAAGAGGTCATGTCGAGACTTCTTTTGAAAAAAGAAGTCAGTTAGAGACATCGTTTTGGTGTAATGTACACAACAGCATCCCCTGTCAAAGCTCTCCGAAGGGGAAGGAAAAGCTCAAAAACCCCAATTTGGAGAATATCAGAAACCTTTAGAAGGGATCACAGGTGAGAGGAGCCTCCTTCCAGGCCCACAGGTTGAAGTGGATGCAGCATGTAACAAATACAGACGAATAAAGAGACACAATACAGACAAATACAGATACACAATATAGAATACATAAAACATATTGTGCTACATAGTGCAATGATGTCTTGACAGCAGGCGGAGCCATTGGGCTTCCCACAGTCCAGCCAAGTGGACTCCAGATCAGGTCGATCAGCGCAGAGCCAGATGGGGGCTGTCAAGTCATCCTTCACCATCTAGCAAGCCTCTCCGAGCCGGGAGAACAGGGCAGGAAAAAGAAGAATAAAGCTGCAGACAGGCCCATTAACTAAATGCTTGCGAGTATAAATATGTTTTTAGTCGGGATTTAAAGATTTCTACTGAGGTGGCTGTGCAAACTTCCATAGGTAGGGGCATTCCATAGTAGTGGCGCGCAAATGGAAAAGGCCCTTGATCCTGCGGACTTCTTTTTAGCCTGCGGGGTCGAGAACAAACCGGCATTTTGTGACTGAAGTTGTCGGGACGGAACATATGGTGGAGCTAGGTCGACGAGATAGGAAGGAGCTAAACTGTGTAAAATTTTACAAGTACTTAAAAAAAAAACTTAAAATCACATCTCAGGTGTATTGGAAGCCAGTGCAGGTCAGCTAGTATAAGAATAATAAAATCAAACTTACTCGTCCTTGTCAAGAGTCTCGCTGCTGCATTTTGTACAGACTGGTTTTGACGCAGGACATGGGAAGCCCAGAAAACAAAACTTTACAATAGTCAAGGTGAGACGTAACAAATGCACAAATTAATAGACAGAATAGGGCGAATTTTAGTTATATTGCGAAGGTGAAAAAACGCCATTCTTGTCGTGTTATTAATGTGTCCGAAAAGAGAGAGTGCATTAGTAGTGCAACCCATTATCCAAGTGCAGAGTGGTATTCTTAATCAAGTGCTGATGATGAGCAGGGCCAATAATTAACATCTGTTTGACTAGAGTTAAGAAGCAGAAAATTGGAAGACATCCATTGTTTAAGGCAGGCCTCCAGTTTACGACACTTGCATGGATCTGTTATTTCTAAAGGCATGTATAGTTGGGTATCATCAGCATAGCAAAGAAAACTAATAGCATGTTTACGTATAATATCGCCAAGAGGGATCATGTAGATGTTAAACAGTTAGGGACCAAGTACTGACCCCTGCGGGACACCACATGAGACGGAGAAAGATTGAGAGATCGCATTGCCATGAGACACGATGCGTCCTTCCCAGGATGTAAGATCTGAACCAAGAAAGTGCTGATCCCGAGATACCAACACATGATTTAAGACGTTCTCTGAGAATATGATGAGCAATAGTGACAAATGCGGCACTGGGTTCAAGCAATAATAATATTCATGAGATGTTGGAATCCATGGCTAAGAGAAGATCATTCGTCACTTTTACAAGGGCTGTCACAGTTGAGTGGTTGGACCTAAAACCACACTGAAGGAGTTCAAATCTATTGCTATCAATCATGAAATCGCTAAGTGTTTGTGCTACAAATGTTTCAAGAACTTTTACAATAAACAGAAGATGTAACACTGGTCTATAATTAGAGAGATTCACTTGATCTAGGTGAGGTTCCTTAAGTAATGGTTGAATGACGGCCGTCTTAAAAGCTTCAGGTACAATGCCAGAGGAGAGCGACAGATTGATAATATTCAAGACAGATGATCCTAAAATCGGGAATAAGTCTTTAACGAGTTTGCCTGGAAGCGGGTCGAGCATGCAGGATGTCGGCTTTGCTGCATTAACCAGGTGTGTAATGCTGCGTGCACACCTAATGCAAAAGAGGGGAAAAAGAAGAGAGTTTTGTAATGTAGTCAATGGAGTTCGCACAACTGGGCGTGATGGCGCGTCGGATGACACCATGGACGCGAATGGAGCGACGCGAAAGGCCGCGCGGTGTCACGTGAAGCGAAACTTCGCCTTTAGCGTGAAGTTAAAATGTTTTAACTTTTTTCGCGTTTCGCGTCGCGACAGCCAATCAACTTCTCTTCCCAACATCTCAAGCAGGGGGCAGGAATGAAGCACTCACCTGGGTTGTAGAACAACGGAAGTGAGAACTTGGGACAACTGGTATGTGCAGCGTTTGCTTCCATTTTTAACAGCTGTTGAACCGTAATTACTGTGCTAATCTATCGATAGTGCAGCATTGTCAGCTCAGTATTTAGCACGGTATCAGCCACTTTATTTTTATTTATTTTTTTGGCAGACGAGTATTGCTGTAAAGCGAGGGACACGCAGTGTAAAAAAAAAAAAAAAAGAAAAAAGAAAAACGATGCTGACGGTGAAAATATTTGCTCAGCCACATCCCAGAAAAGTGAAAGCTCTCCGCAATGCTCTTCCTTCCAGGTCTCCTGTAAAGTGCGCAGCAAGTTCGCTTCACTCCCCTCTCCTCTCTTTGCGTGACAAAAAAGTGGACAAAAAGTACAACAGCGACAGAAAGCCCCGCAAATGAGCATAGCAACGCAAATTTTCGTGTTCAGTGTGCACGCAGCATAAGACACTCCAAGGATACTAAATCAAACTGGGACAGGGTTACCAGACTTTCATGAGCTTGATTGTCCAAACTAGCATCAGCAATCACAGAACCTGAGAGGGTAAGTGGCGTTGCGTTTTTTATTTCGTCCCTTATTAGCTGAATCCGCTGAGTAAAGAATTGCATGAAATCATTTGCTGAATAGAGGGAACTATGATTAATCTGTTGCTTTTGCATTAGCTTTGCTACCGTATCAAATAAATATTTAGGATGTTTATTAAGACCAATTATTTTGGAAAAGTAATTTGTTTTAGCTAACCTAAGAGCCTCTTTAGATTTCAGCAAGCTATCACACCAGGCCTGCCAGAAAACCTCGTGCTAAGTTTAAGACCAGATTCTGAAATTAGGGCGACCCCCCCCCCCACACACACACACACACACACACTTTTTTTTTTTTTTTTTTTTTTTACAAGGACGGGCAAAGTTTGAGGGTGAGGACTCATTTAATGATAAAAAATCATTTGGTTTTAACCAGGGGTCACAGAGACGAAGCACTTTAAGATTGTGATCTCTAATAAGATCATTTACAAGAAGGGCTTTTGAGGAGAGTGACCTAATATTTATGAAGCCGAATTTAAACCGGGAAAATTGTCCTGAACTATTCTGAGTCTTAATGTTAGTAGTACTAATAACAAAGATTTTGAACCCTGGGGCTCAGTTTTTATTTTGAGTAATTAAAACCTTGTCGCAATGTTAGTAGGAATAGGAATTCGGTTGTTGATGGCTACAACACACGTATTAGCATTAATATTCCGCCTAGGTACTATGTCAGTAATCTGACCAGTTAAGGAAGCATGGCTACTTTCCTAAATTAACACCATCTCAGCAGAAATCTTATCACTTGGGGATTCAGCATTAGGTATTGAAACAGTGTGTGGATTGCAGTGACCTAGACTAAGTACTATGTGTGTTGTAAAAGTCCAGCCTAGTGCCAGTTAACTCTCGCCTTAACGACTCCACACCCGTTCTAGCAGGCTTGCTAATCACCTGCGACCCGACATGCTCTAATGTGAGAAGTCATGGAAGGCTCAAACAGTAATCTATGTTTCCAGAAAGAGAGATGGCGCCTTCCCAGTTAGAATGAAGGTTGTCCTTCTTTAGCAGATCGGGCCGGCCCCAGAAAGAGGGCCAATTATCTACAAATTGGAAACCTTGCTCTCTACAGAAACTAGCCATCCACCGATTAAGCGAGAATAATCTGCTAAACCTCTCATCATTGCCTCTCGCAGGCAGAGGTCAGAGACAATTACTTGATGCGGACTCATCTTTCGAGCGAGATTACAAGTTGTAGCTATGTTCTTCTTTGTAATTTCGGACTGCCTCATTCTCGTATCGTTGGAGCGAACATGTATCACTATATCTGAGTACATAGTGTTGATAACTAGTCTGGACTGCTGGTGTCGAGGCCTCTTGTGTGTCAGCTCCCAAAACGTAGTTTCAATGTCGGGTGCTCTGGCCCCAGGAATACACATTACGATGGCAGGCATTTTAGCTTAATGTCACGGGTGATGGAGTCTTCTATAACTAATGTGCGAGAGCCAGTAGACCGAGATGGAGTGTGCCTAACAAGGGATCTAAAACAAGAATCATACGTCTGAACAGGCACGTCTGAACAGGCTCACCGCGGCTAGCAGGCTGCTTAGGGCTAGAGGGTAGGCTACAACCTGCACTAGCCAACGCTAGCGGCATAGGGATAATTCTAACCATAATAGTGGGAGGGCTACAGCCCACGCTATCAGATGTGTCCGTCTGATCTACGATGATCAAACTACTCTGCTCTAGCTGAGGGGACACGTCCCTCCAGAAGAGAAAGCATCTCCATGAGAATGGTGCAGGTGTCACAAGTGACTGATGCGGTGGAGGTGCACGAAGCCATGCTTACCTTAGTACAGTCAAGCGAATACTTACGCTAGTAGAGCTGCACGAAAACGAGGACGACCGTAGCTAGGAGCTGTTCGGAGAATCGGCGAATCTCTAGCTAACGAAGAATGGAAACAGTCCTCAAAAATAAAGGAAAGAAAAACACTGGACACAGGTCCGACGGAAGGTAGAAAGGAAATTTAAAAAATATCATTCGTCACTCCAGCTAATGCTAAAACAGCAGCAACATCAAATTTCATATATATATATATATATATATATATATATATGTACATACATATATATAGTGGACCCCCGTGTTACAACGTCCCTGGCTTACGTTTTTTTCATGTTGCAATTTGGAATACTGAGTTTTTTCGTCCCCCCTTATTTTCCCGACTTTGCGACAAAAACAACTGTCATGACCCAAAAAGGTTGGCTGTATTTGTGTTGTTTTGCCTCAGTCACATGTACAAATGTCTTCATTTGTGACTTTTTGTATTTACAGCGTTGAATTGTTGATTTTTTTCTTTTTTGTGGGTTTTTGTATTTTGTGTACACAGTATATTTTCCTTTTTACGATTCCCTACCTCCTATAATGTGTGCAATTTACGTTAGTTGAGAATAAAAATGAAAATTCCTCGGCAGAATGAGTGCAGTATGTGTATGTGTGGTGTGAAAATGTTATGCCTTTAGTTAGAAATGTACCATCACAAAGCATCTCTGCATTTTTACTTGCAGTACTTACACAATACCAAAGGGACAATGCATTTTCAAGGCACTGACTGAGTTATATGAGAAGGGAATGTAGTTTTGACTGAAGGGTAAACTGTTTTGGCAGCTGTACAAACATTGACAGGTGATCCATGTAGTTGTGCAGTACCATCCAAGTTATTTTGACAGAATGAATGAAAATGTGCCAAAGCAATTGAGAAGGATCCATGCCATTTTTATGGTACTGACTATTTACATGGGAAAGGGATTTCATTTGGAAGCACGGATGAGTAGTTTTGGGAGACAAATTACATTTTGCTGGTTTATCTGAAGTGTTGTGCAGAACTGCGAGTCTGTTTGGCCAAATTGCTTTATAGTTATGAGAATGTCATCTCAGTCTCAAGAAATGAGCCAAACCAATGGAAAAAAACTGTAATAACACTCAATAAATGTTATGAAAGAGAGGGCTCTTACTTTATTAGCTTCTCATGCTTGATGAACCACTTCAGTTGTTCAACAGTCCGGGGTCTTCTCTGTCGTATTTTACGCTTCATAATTCGCCGCACATTTTCAAGGGGGAACAGGTCTGGACTGCAAGCAGGCCAGGGGAGAACCTGGTCTCTTTTACTTCAAAGCCACGCTGTTGTGCACGTGTAGAATGTGGCTTGGCATTATGTTGCTGAAATAAGCAGCAGCATCCATAAAAAAGACGTTGCTTGGATGGCAGCATATGTTGCTCAAAAATCTGTATGTACTTTTCAGCATTTATGTTGCCTTCACAGAAATGTAAGTCACACATACCATGGGAACTAAGGCACCCCCATACCATCAACTATTTTCTCACCAAGTTGTGTGCAAAGTGGTGAACTTCACCCCATCCTTGCTTGTTAATGACTTAGCATGTTTGGGGAGGCTCCTTTTATGCCCAACCATGGTACCCACCTGTTCCCAATTAGCCGGATCACATGTGGGATGCTCCAAATATTTTTTGATGAGCTTTTCTCAGGTTTCTCTGTATTTTTAGTCACCTTTCCCAACTTGTACTGGAGGTGTTGCAGCCATGAAATTTTAAGTTAATTATTATTTGGCAAAAAACAATTAAGTTTATCAGTTTGAACATTAATATGTTGTCTTTGTAGTGTATTCAATTGAATATGGGTTGAGAAGGACTTTCAAATTGTTGTATTTTGTTTTTATTTACATTTTTACAGAAAATCCATGTTTTTGTGTGTAACGTTTGGCAGTTTGGATCTATTCTGGTTAAGAAAGGCCGTTCACTTTAAAAGAAAAGACATTTGCGTGTTAGAGTATGCTCGGACTCAGTCACTTCTTCACAAATTTTGCAAAGAAGGCACCAAGTACAAAACAAATTAGGACATGGCACCATAAATTTCAAAAAAAGGGCTGCTTATGCGTACCTAAATCGCCAGGATGACCATCAACATCAGTAGCGACAGTGGAGCAGTGTGCAGAGTCACAGGCAGCCCTCATATTGAACATTTATGAATATCTGTCATAGAACCAACAAATATTTGTACTTTGATTTGTAAATTTAACAGGTGGGTCGTAAGCAGGAATTCTCCTCTTGAAGGCAATGCCCATGCTGATGCCCTCATCCCAAAGTGGCAGATAAATTGTAAAGAATGTTAGTAAATTAAAGCAAAAATCCCCCAAGCCAAACGTAATCTGTTCCGTGATATGCATGCGTAAGAGTGTCCTTCATCTGATACACAAAGCGTACTGTCATAGTTGAAAAAGGTGAGACAATTGTCTTGTTGATCAGTCCGAGGGGCAATGTGGTCGAACTTGAGTCAATAGCCTGTGACTCCGAATGGGCTTCGTTTAGCCAAAATAGCAATCAATTACTTTGACGCGAAACGCCAACTTCTCCGCTATGACAGCCATTCCACTCGAGAATTCGACAACCACACACAAGTTGCGGTTGGATCTACTCGCCACATGATTCTGAGATGTTATTCGCTCTCCCTAACACCTACCAAAGAAGACCAGCAGCTTGTTCTCCAATCCAGTTGCGCCCGTCTGGGAAACTTCAATCAACAAACTCCATAAAGGAGGATCTTCATTATCAAAATTCCAATAATATAGATGTTCCCCACATCCTCTTCGAACAAGATCAAGAGACATACCGCCTACCATTTCGTGATATATTATCTGGCAGATCCCAGAGGAGAAGGAAGGCTCCCCCCAGCCTTTTCTTGTAAAGTTTGTCGATAGAATCGAGAGCGCAGCGACCAATTCCATGGTCAGATTTCAGAATATAATATTACAGGAGACTACAATAATAGTTGAAAAAGCAGACAGCACAGGACAAAATCAGCAAAGCAGGGGGTAAGGGAGGGAGAGGAGAAGAGCAGAAAGCACCTACCTCAGTCGAGAGTGAAGTCGAAATTTATTAGCATAATTAATTTTGCGCACACTTTATATCGATTTCATAGTCGATATAACATAGTATATAACATAGTCGATGTTTCATTGGTATTGTGTGCATTTGTTATATTGAATTCATATATTGCATTTATTAAAGCTATTTTGTGGCCACACATTATAATTACGTGCAAACGTTATAATAAAATCACTGATATAATTTTTTTATTTTGGGTTATAACTAGTTTGTGGACAACATTTAGCATTTTGTACACACTTTATAAATCTTTTGTCACCATAAATCAGCATTGAAGGCCAGAATTATACTTATACTATGAACACATTAGTGTTTTTCCAAACTTGCTTCTGTGTTTTTTCATCACATGTGTAAACTACACGAAAGCACCAAGGCTGCTTGCAGAGAGGTGGCAGAACAACTGACAGCGCGACATTGTTAAGGTGTTATTCGGGTGTGAACAAGGTTGAACGAGACAATATGGTGTGAAATACAACAACTTTTGTTGGTCATGTAAACAAAAGTGTATGTAAACTGTATAAACACAGCACAGTGGGGATCGGCAACGTGAATCTGACCAAAGCATGTGCGATTTTGAAGCACTGCTACCTAGGCAATAGGAAAAAAAAAAAAGTTTCTCAATTCGTTTACAGCAGGCTTTGCTGTTTTCTCCCTTCAAATGCCCACACTTAATCTATTTGTAGCACTGCTACCTGGCTGGAACACACTGTGTGGAGGCAAGCGTCTGAAAGCGAGTTTGGCGGATGGGTGGGTGGGTTGTTGTTTGTGTTACACAGGGGGGCTGCAGGAACGGAGGGACGGATGGCACATGAGAGGCCAGAGTGGTGGGAGGCTGGTGTCACAGCCTCCCTCCCACCGCCAGGCTGCACGCGAGGAGCTGACAGCTGAGGGCAAGAGTCTGGAACAAAAGGTCGCAACTCCAATCAGAGTACTCTTCGGATGCCTCTCATCCTCTTGTACCTGTCCTGAGGCCTAACTTCATACCTTTAAACAAACTCAGCTTTTGACCGACCATGTTGATTGACCATGTTTATCATGAAAAAGAATGTCCTTTTTCATGTTGGTGTGTGTGCGCCTGAAACATTCCCTTTCGGAAATCATGTTCCTAGAAATGATCTATCGTTGATTGTACCACTCAGTTGTTCTCTCAGTTTTCAAACTTTTTTAGACGACCTATTAAGTTCAGGTTTGCTTGCTACGCCGCCATCTTCGACCTCTCAGCATCATGAAAATTGGACCGACGCGACTTTCAGCATTGGCTTCCATGTGAACACAAAAAGATTTAAACTCTACAAGCAAGTCATGAAAGTCTTTCTGAGGAAAAAAAGAATGGATGTTGTACTGAAATAACTTGGGGACAGCTGTTTGCTCATTTTATGTCATTCATATTCATTTTTTATGTTTAGTTGGCATTTGTTGTTGGTTTTTGTTCATATTTCTGTTCCACTCGCCGCGTCTGCCTTTATTGTCTGTGTTTGATTGCGTCCACCTATCTGGTTATACTTTGTCCATCCAGTTTTGCTGTTCTTTAAATCCTTTGTAATCACCACCAATCGAGCCGTTTTGTTTTGTTTTTTCCCTGATGGCTGCCTTTATTGTCTGTGTTCTCGTTGGTTTGATTTCGTCCACCTGTCTGGTGATACTTTGTCCATCCAATTTTGCTCCTGTTCTTTAAATCCTTTGTAATCACCACCAATCGAGAGCCGTTTTGTTTTGTTTTTTTTCCCTGATGTGGCAGACGAACAGTCTGTGCCATTAGCTGCATGAATGATTGCCAACAGGAGTGAAATGTCAATGGTGATTGGAGAAGCATGTCAACTGCCAATGATTTATCCGGGCTAAAAAAAAAAAGGGTCTTATGAAAGATGCGAAATTGTGTGACTGGAGTCATTAGGTCTGGCACTTCATAAAAGATGGCAGAGGCAGAATCAAAAATAGGTTCTGAACATGCTACTTGACTTTTACCAAATTCTATCTGGAAAAGATCAGGGGTCAACCAAACATTATAGAAAGTTTTTTTTACCGCACAGAGGGGATACATACGCATGAAGGGTGACATTTGTTGCCTTCAGAACAGCTGAAGTCAAGTCCTTGAGACGCTAAAATTAATTTTCAGTTGCTGGGGGCAACAAGGAAGTGTTCTTTCCCTCTTATAATAAATTTCATGTGTAATGCAAGTTATCACTGTTGATAAAAAGCATCCTGTACTTTAAAAAGACACTTAGCAATAGGAAATATGCCTTTACAAGGGGATGTTACAATTGCAGATGATTGTTAAAATGACTCATAAATGATCAAAATACTGCTCATGGGTTAAACAGTTGTGTTTGATGCAAGTGTTTCATCTCGTCTGTCTGAAGCGTTATCATGCACGTGAACAAATTGAAGACTTTGATCAAAGCCTGTGAACGAATGAGTCCAAGAGTTGTTGACTTATTTTCAATTTCTGATCTGTAACATCGGCCCACAGGTCCACGCTCCAACTTGAAATATTGCATTTATGAAATCACAAACAAGTAGTAAGCATTAGCTTGTTATGAGGCCTCAGAGTATGTTTCAGTGTTACATAATAAACAGAAGTGCGCTTTTTTTTTTTTTTTTTTTTTTTTTACACACTGTGTCTCAGGATGCTGGGTTGAATCCTGCATGTGAAAAACAATAGCTAGAGCTTTATTGAATATGAAACAGAATAAGGTCCCATTTGTACTGCAATAATGGATGTCTTTTCCAGTGTCATGAGCAAAGTTGGGCGGGCCTTCGCACATAACAGATGTGTTTTCTCAAAGTAGTCGTAGAGATACTTTATTTCCGTGAAGCGATGTTAAAAAGGTCGGTGAGAGGATAATCAGATGATCTCACAACAGCACAGTATAATACTTGCTTGTTTGCCATTTAGCTCATCTCAACTGCTCAAGTTTGTGGCCTCACAAACTTGTTGATTAAAAACAAGCAGGCGAAGGCCACCAGATAATTCCAAATACATTTATTTATTTTTGTCCACTGCAAGCCTGGAATCCACTGGATAACTGGAGATGTTGAAAATATGTGTTCCATCAAAAACGGGAACGATGACCTGTAAATAAATAAATAAATAAATAAATAGGAAAAAGGGGTGTTAGTGAGCATAAAATCATGTGATCATTACTAGCTGTCAAATATCTCATTGGCCACTTTACTGATTATCCCAGACTCCAAAATCACCAAACCTGATCAATAGAACAGAAAAAGCAAGTAAAATTGGCACAAGATTTTATGTTAACAATTTGCTTGAGAGCGTTGACATAAACTTTGCTCCATTTGTGTCCATTTACCCAGTCAATATATGAAAACAGTGCAACATCAATGTGAACAAGACATGCATAAAATCAACGTCTTGTATTTACTTGTGGCCTGCAATTAGTCATTCAAATAGCGGGGCGTGATGCCATGCCACCCGGGTCGAATATGACCCCAGAGAACAGGCTTTGCTTTCGCAATGTTAAATTTACTAGCATTGGGAGTTGTTGTTTTTTTTTTTAAAGCGCTGTAAAAACATTTTATTGCCTTTTTCGTCAGGTTTTAAAGATTAATATATATGTTCTCCTGTGTTATTCCAGTCAATTTTAATTTATTAATGTTAGATTTTTTTTTTCAGCATCCAACAATTCAGTTGATCAAAAATGTTTCTAAATGTGTTCCTTTTTTTAGGCACTTTGATGCACTTTTTTTTTCAGACTGTTTTAATCCCACTTGAAGCAAAGCAGACACTTAAAGTGATGGTAGTCATTTTCAGATGCAATTTGTGGATTACTAAGTACCATGTTTTACTACTTTGTTCAAATAAAATTAAGAAAAAAAAAAAAGATTCCCCCAACACAAATACATTTCTCCTCGGTCTTTTGTCAGTCTCCTCACTGGTAATTCTAGTTGTAGGTGCGTGCATGTAAACAGGGCATAATGAGCTAACATGAACCCATTGATCTCATCTCGGACGTCACCTCTTTTTGCCAGACGGAGAAGGAAAGGCATCTCAGAATGCTTTGGTCAGCTATGTGCAAGCAACCTATTGAGTTAAATCATATTTTAAAAGCAAATGCACAAGAAACTCTCTTAACATTTAATTACAAACATTGTTTTTTTTTTTTTTCTTACTCCAGGCTTCTACATTGAATGTGTTGAGCAAGATTGTATACATCTCAACATTTTACTTCATTAAAACCATAATGAAGAGTGCAGAGGAAAAAATGAGGCGATTACGAAGGGAAAGTAAGTCAGAAAATGTTGCTCACTGCAATGACACTTTCCTATCATGTTACATGTTGTAATGTTTCATAATGGACAAGCTGCGGATGGACCTGCAACACCCATAAGCTTCAGTAACAACCAGTTATCTGTGGGTGCATGCTTGTTAGCTCGCTGCCTACTTGGACAGTGTTTTATAATCCCATACTCTCAAATATAAGACACTTTCACAGTTTCTTCGGAATTTGGAGGATTCAGTCTGACAAGCGACGATTACGACAAAATGAAAATGACGGAAAAATCTACAGCTCAGTCAGGCTTGTAAAACGCAGGGGAGTACATGTAAAACGCAGAGGATAGTGAGAAACACAATTTCGATTCCTTTCTATGTTAAGCACATGTGAAGAAATTGACAATAAACTTGACTTTGACTTGACTTTTGATTTGTCATTTCTAAAAGGTTACTAATGGGTCTGTCAGCAAAACAAGAGTTAGTGACAGTACCATCAGGACAGGTCCAACCACCTCTGCGAGTGCACCACCCTAAGAGGTATGAGCAACTACTCTGTTGCTTTTCATGGTTTTCAAATTTGAGAAACTTAATATACACCATTGCTGGATGATGGCAGCAGATCTCATATCTACTCAAGCATCCCCAGACTCACTTAAGATTAGTAGACTGAGTTTACATGCAAAACATGAAAGAATGCACTCAAAAGGCACACCAAAAAAACTGTACACTGAGTGTAACTCAGATTCCTTTTCTATACAAATGCATGCGTATCAGGCCATACCATACGGGGTCTCTACTCCAATGCCTTGACGATGGCCTCGTTGGCATCTATGCTGATTTGAACCTCTGCCTTTGCCACTTCGTCGGACAAACCGGCAAGGTCAGTCCGGGCTTTCTCCAGGTTGGCCTTGGCAGCCTGTTGAGCAGCAAGAACATTGATTTGAAAGGAAAATGAGACAAAGACAACTAACTAACATTATGCAAAATGATATTGAGAAAGGACAATTGTTCAAATCTAGATTTGGACATGAAATCTCCTTTGTACAACAGATCAATGAAGAAAAACAAACAGAAAAGCGTGGGATATCTTCACTAGGGAAAAAGTTGGGTGCATGACCCTTGCTAGAGTTTTGATTGTCAGAAAAACTTAGAGTACAGATTATGCCAAATCAATTTTGAGCATTAATAATCTCACAAATGAAAGAAGTTGATTCATCTTACAAACAGACATAGGGCGACAGCCGCCTCATGTAATTCTGGCCATCACAGTTTATTTTTTCACTACCGAGATTGGAAACATTTTTATGACAATACTGACACCAACTGGACTTAAGTTGAAGTGCAATAAATTATTATCGTCTTACTATAGTGCAAGTTGATATCCAAAGAAATATCTATCTAACAAACAGCTTTAAAACAGTCCAATGAGTAAACAACTAGACCTAAAATCCTTTTTTAAAGATGTAGCAGGTATGGTGACTGAATGTGAGCGAGAGCTGTATGTAGAAGTGGGTGGGGGAGTGCGTACAAAGACCCACATTGCATGTATTCAAGAGGAGTGCTAACTGTTGAAATAAAGTCAATTCTGCAGTGTGAACTAGAGCTGCATGATTATGGCCAAAAACATAATCACAATTAATTTGGTCAATATTGAAATCACATTTATTCATGTTTGGTCAAACATGTCTATTTATTGCCTTTATTTTAATTTTTTTTTTTTTTATAAATAAGCAGTATACAAACAAGGCTTCAAGACTTGATACTTACAAATAATAATAAAATAAAATAAATAAAGTCAATAATAACTAGAAAAGGTGCAATTCCTGAAGAAATTAGGTGTGAAGGCAAAAATGCTGAAGGGAGATGCGTTGAATGGTGGAATGTTTGAATGGCTTGAATCTGTGAAGTATTCTGAATATTACAAAGTTGGAACAGTTTGACTAGGCCAAATAATGTAGAAGATAAAAGGGAAAAACTGAAAAAAGTGACGCGTTGCAGGGACGGCAACTGAAAATAAGTGTAATTACCTAAAAACGCCTGCAGATGGAGACGAAACAACACAAAACAGCCAAGCCCCTAGGGTCATGACAGTTGTTTTGGGCACAAAACCGGGAAAATGTCATAAAGTCGCAACATGAAAATAACGTAAGTCAGGGACGTTGTAACACGAGGGTCCACTGTATTATGAATGGGAAATGGGAAAGCTCAAAATGTTGGGAATGAATGGGGGACCCTTCCATTGAAACTTAATTGTAAAATATTAAAGAGTGAAAAATATGGAATTATGGGGAAATATTGGAATGTATGAATTACTGGTATGATCCTTCAGGTGAGATGGAAGAGCTAAATATTGAAAATATGAAATGTGAAAGCTGTAAATATGAAATGTAAAATCACTGTGAAGTCAATGGGATTTTTGGCATGGAAAACAGGGAATCATGGGAAATCTGTAAATATTTGGAATGAGAAAAATGGAAGCAGTTGTCACACGATAAATTGGAATTATATGAAATTGGACAGGTGTGAATCGGATGAGTTCACACAGTTAGGGCCCGAGCAGCTACCGCTGTGATAGCCCTCTTTTTTTTTCTTCAGATTATTAGCGCCCGAGCAGCGACCGCTGCGAGGTCCCGATTGTTCCTATCCAGATGATGATTATTATTATTATTAGGGCCTGAGCAGCTACCGCTGCAAGAGCCCTCTTGTTTTTCTCGGGATTATTGGGGCCTGAGCAGCTACCGCTGCGAGAGCCCTCTTGTTTTTCTCTGGATTATTATTATTAGGGCCTCAGCAGGTACCGCTGCGAGAGCCCTCGTTTTTTTCCCGGATTATTAGGGCCGAGCAGCTACCGCTGCGAGAGCCCTCTTGTTTTTTCCTGATTATTATTATTATTAGGGCCCGAGCAACTACCGCTGAGAGAGCCCTCGTTTTTCTCCGGATTATTAGGGCCCGAGCAGCTACCGGTGCGAGAACCATCTTGTTTTTCACCGGATTATTATTATTATTTACTGTGCAGAAATTTTCCATTTTTGAGGGCCTAAACATGCACAAAAAGTCACCAAATTTTGCACAGTTGTCGGGCCTGGTGAAAAATTTGATATTTAACAATGCAAAAAAAAACATTGCTCTGCAGCGCCACCTAAGGTCGAAAAAGTGCAGCTGGTCCCGGCCCGTTTGACCTAGAGCTACGAAAATTTTTAGGCATATGTAGGACCTAGACACCTACAAAAAAAGTCAGTGCGAGCCCTGTTCTCAGATGTGCAGAAAAAGAGTTATGAATTTTTGAATGTGCATTTTTGGCCCATTTTTGCACATTAGCAGGTCCCATAATGCTCCTTGTTTCTCCTAAACGCTTTACCCAATCGTTTTTAAATTTGCTGTTGTGCATTATAAGACATAGGGGCACAACTGGGCAAAATTTGGTGCAGATCCGCCGACATATATGATAGGGGTGGGGCTTCAAATTATGTTCAATTTTTCCTTCGCCAAGAGTGACAAAAACCTTAATAACTCTGATGTACTAGCTTAAAAAAATCTAAAACTTCAGACACATGGAGACTTATGCCTTTAACACCTTTGATTTTTTTTTTTAAATTGCTACTAGCGCCGCCTTTTTTTACACTTTCATGTATTGTGCTCAGTCTGTTTAAGTAAAATAACTGAAAATTGGCCAGAACACCATTAAGACCATTTATTAAGGTTTTAAAATTTTACGACTTTTCGATAATGGGCGTGGTCTGCACGTCGCCTCAAAGTCAGATGTCTCACCAAAACGAAAAAAGCGGCTGTAATTGGCCCCAAAATGGCCTTATGAGTGGAAAATAGCCTCTCACTCCCGGCCCGTTTGACCTAGAGCAGGGGTCGGCAACCCGCGGCTCTCGAGCCGCATGCGGCTCTTTAGCGGTGTCCTAGTGGCTCCCTGGAGATTTTTCAAAAATGTTTGAAAATGGAAAAAGATGGGGGAGAAAAATATTTTTCTCGTTTTAATGTGGTTTCTGTAGGGGGACAAACATGACAAAAACATTCTTAACATTTTCCAATGCTGTGCAATGTGTAAAATAAATATTACATTTCAACATTTCTGTCAACGAAGAATTACCTCATAGCCTGAGACACGTGTTTCTGTTAGCAGGGCAGGTTGCTAGGCAAAGTGGCCGTTGTAAACAAACCGACAGCCATGAGCCATGGGCCAAAGGGGAAAAGAGAAAAATAACTGAGGAGAACAGACGATTTAACATTTCTCGGACAGAATCATTTGCATTCGTTGCCAATGCAGAAGGATTGCCTGAATGTTTGCTCTGTAGCGAGAAGTTGTCAAATAACAAAAATAGCAATGAGGAACGACATTTTCAGGGAAGGCGTTCTACATTTACAGTCGAGTACCCAGTTGGCAATGAGAGAAAAAGTGCGATTGCATTACTTCTGCAGAAATTAGAGGAGCGCAAAAATATATTTAGGAAGTGGATTGCATCTCCAAACTCCACGACTGCTGCAAGTTTCGTTGCAACCCGGGAGATAATAAAACGTGGCAAACCGTTTACAGTTGGTGACTACATGGAGTCATTCATCAACATATCAGAACACCAATTTAAGGACTTCATAAACAAAACCGGGATAATACAAAAAAAAAAAAAAGACACGCCTCTCTCCGCCAAGACAGTGAAGGAAAGAACGATTAAAATGGCAGGCAACACCGATCAACAAATCAAGGACATTAATTCAGCGCCAGCATACTCAATTGCCAGTGATGTGATCGATATTGAACAGACTGCACGTTTATGCAGGTATGTGGCTAATTTTTTATTTTCATAGATGCGATGCAGGCTACGTTTTATTGCACTCTATTACCCAGATAAGGGCCACCTTATGCACGTTCCATTTTGTTTTTTTCGAATCCTCATGAATAAAATCTTCTAAAATCCGCTTTATTTAATTTAATCAAAGCAATGAAACATAATTCATTAATATTGTGATTTAGTTAAACTTGAGACGGCATCGCACAACAGAGTAGTCATGTGGTGTGTCAGGATGCACTGCAGGAAAAATAAACATTTAATCATGAAGCCTCATTATGTATTCGTAGTTAATCATTTTGATAGTAGGTTAATATAGCTATTATAGATACATACAGCATGTGTTGCCTTCATTACAAGGCTTTTATTTTTTTGCGGCTCCAAACATATTTGTTTTTTGGTTTTTTTTGGTCCATTATGGCTCTTTCAACATTTTGGGTTGCCGACCCCTGACCTAGAGCTACAAAAACTTGTAGCCTTATGTAGGACCTCGAGCCCTACAAAAAAGTCAGCGCGAGCCATATGCTCAGATGTACAGAAAGAGAGTTATGAATTTTTGAATGAGCACTTTTGGCTCGTTTCTGCTCGTTTGCAGGTCCCGAACTGCTCCTTTTTTCTCCTAAATGCTTGACCCAATCGACTTCAAATTTGCTGTGGTGTTTTATCCGAGTGAGAGGGGGCGGGGCTTCATATTATGCCTTTGATGTTTACTTCGCCACATGTGACTCAAACCTTTATAACTCAGCTGTACAAGCTTAGAAAAATCTGAAACTTCACAGACACATGAAGACTCAAGCCCTTAACACACGTGTTTAATCATTTCTTCAATTGCTTATAAGGCCACCTAGTGGCAAACAAAAATGTCAGTCTGATGTCTCGCCAAAACGAACAAAGTTGCTGTATTTGGACCCAGATGGTCTTATCTTTACCAAACTTCATATATTTGATGGGTTTCCAATGCGGAATACACCTATCAACGTATTTTTTTGTCATAGTGCGAGTGCCACCTAATGGCAGCCAAAAATATAGCATTTTTTAAACGTTTTTATGTGTTTAGCTGAGCCCTTTAAAGTAATATCGCTGAAATTAAGTCTGACAAGCCTCTAGACAGCCCTGCTGACCCCCACCAAATTTTACGAAATTTTGATAATGGGCGTGGCCTCTACGTCCATTTTCATTCCAAAGCTTTATCGGACCAGTAAAAGCTGCTGTAATTTGACCCAGATGATCTGATCTTCTCACAATTTCACACATTCGATGTAAATCTATTCGTGAAGACATGGACAAACATATATCCCAGGTTAAAGCTAGTGCCACCTAGTGGCTGCAAAAAATGTCATTAGTCGAAAGATTACAGTCAATCCTGTTTGGTTTGACCTACAGCTATGAAACTTTGTAGGCAAATGACTGTAAGACCTACAAAAAAGTCAATAGGAGTGATGTGCTAGGATGTACAGAAAAATTGTTATGATTTTTTTTTAATGTGCTGTTTTGCCCCATACTTAGACGTTTAAAAGGTCTCAAACTAGTGCCTTTTTCTCTTAAACGGTTCACCCTATTACCTTCAACTTTGGCATGGATCATTGTCCGACTGAGGGGCACACAGTCCAAATATCTTGAAGATCTCATGACTAATTAGATGGGGGTGGAGCTTCAAATTATGTTTAATATTTCCTTCACCAAGAGTGACAAAAACCTTAATAACTCAGCTATAACATCTTCAAACAATCTGAAAACTTTGCAGGGACTTTAAAAGTCATGACCTAATACAGCTATGTGATAAACTTCCAAACCATTTACAGCACCATCTAGTGGCGAAAAAAATGTCCGTTTTTACCTGCTGCGCTTGAAAGCTCCGTTTGTGACGATGGCAATTAGAAATTAGAAATGTCAAACATGGTTGCAAGTTAAAGGTCTTCTAGTGAGGATTTGACACATGTGAGATAGCTCCACAGTGAGTGACCTTTCCCTTCCTATTAGCACTGTGGGCTCCCTTGCATTGTTGCTGCAAATCCGAAGAAGGGAGTGAGGGTTTACAAAAAAGGAAAGAAAAAACAAAAAGTTCATTTTGTCCTTGGAGTCACTTCGACATTGGCATTGCCCAAACTCAAAAAGAGGGAAGCATTGCGAGTGTGCTGGTGCGTTAAAATCCTAACATGTAAACAGTCAAATTCAACTGCGAGGACAAATGAAGAGATCACCACCAATATAAATTGCATGCTACTCAGACAGGGGGCCGCCATGTTTCGCCACCATCTTTTAATAGGAGGAAAACTTTCAAATTACAGTTTGAATGTCAGTTTGTGTCCTGTGTGCAACTTAGTGTATGATTGCCTTTTGCAAATAAAGCAGGAAAGACGAGGAGGAGATCCAGTCCGCACAGAAAGCACAGCTGCTGTGCTGTGCTAAGAGCTAGCTCTTACGTATATTTCAAAATCACCTCAGATCAGTTGTTAAATACTGCTGAGTTTCTCTTGAATAATGAGAAAGAGGAGACAAGCTGCAGCTAAAAAAAAGGGGGGGTGTCAGGGAGTCATTAATGCACAGTGATTCCTCGTGTTTCACAGTTGATGGGGACAGGAGCCCCCCACGCTAAGTGAAAAATCGCAAAGTAGCATCACCCCCCACGCCCACGAAATTTTCATGCATTTATTATATTAGGCATGGGACGAGATACACATCCCACAGAACGAGATATCTCACAAGATTGAGTCCGCGAACGAGTACGAGATATGACAAAATTTTTGCAAAATTTTTAAAAAATTAAAAAAAAATTCCTGCGAATTTAAACTTTTCAATTTCAAAATGATGCTTTTTATTGAGCAGGTTGCAATAAACTAGGGTTTTTCCATATGCTGCTGCAATTATTCAGCTGAGATCTCTCAGAATGAGTGAAAATCAAAATAAAAACTTTCTTTTCACAGGCTGCTGTAAGAAAAGTTGCAGCTGAACTCTTTCAAAAACATATTTAAAGTGCCAAACATTAAACAAAAAAACATTAATACAAATAGTGACACTCACTGCGAAATGATGTTGCAGAGATGGAAAGGTGCATGTTCGAAAGCAAGCAACAAAGTGCAGGTGCGCAAGACTCTGAGAAGATTCTAAAAACTACACTCTTATTTATAGTAATGTAATGTGTAGTATGTTGGATCTACTTTGCCTAGTGTTGCTAAACTAATAACGAAAACTAAAAACTAAATACAAAAAAACCAGGAGTACCCCGAGACAAGACATAAGTAGCAGCACATGACAAGACAATCCAAAAGTACGAGACAAAGCAAGACAACTCTGACTGTGGTTGTCCCTGTTGTGTGCATTTGAGGTGTGTGTGTGTGTGTGTGTGTGGTGGGGGGGGGGGGGGGGGGGGGGGTCGAATGATCTAAACTTCGTCTGCCAGCTAGGTGTTTCTTCTGGCTGGGGCTGAATGTGGGAGAGAGGAGGGGAGAGAGAGAGAGTTCAGCAGTTTCACGGGTGGGAAGGAGGGCGAGTTCAGCAGTCTCACGGCCTGGTGGATGAAGCTGTTCCTGAGTCGGGTGGTTCGGGAGGCTCCTGTACCTCTTTCCGGAAGGCAGGAGGCTGAACAGACTGTGTGCAGGCTGGCTTGTATCGGTGACAATCGTGACGGCTTTGCGGCTGAGGTGGGTGGTGTACAGGTCTTGCAGGGAGGGGAGTGGAGCACCAATAATCCTCTCAGCTGTCCTCATGATGCGTTGTAGAGCCTTCCTGTTGTAGTCAGTGCAGCTCCCGCCCCACACGGTGATGCAGCTGGTGAGGATGCTTTCAATGGTTCCTCTGTAGAATGTTGTTGTCCTTGCACCATCTGGTCAGAAGCTCCACTTCTTTCCTGTAGTGGGTCTCGTCGTCGTTGGAGATGAGGCCCACCAGTGTTGTGTCGTCAGCAAACTTCACGAGGTGGTTGGAGCTGTGGGTTGCTGTGCAGTCGTGTGTCAATAGGGTGAAGAGGAGGGGGCTGAGCACACAGCCTTGTGGGGCCCCCGTGCTCAGGGTGATCCTGCCTGAGATGTTGTTGCCAACACGCACCACCTGAGGCCTCTGGCTGAGGAAATCCAGCAGCCAGTTGCAGAGTGAGGTGCTGAGGCCCAGTTTGTCCAGTTTGCAGGTGAGTTGTTGTGGTATTATGGTGTTGAACGCTGAGCTGAAGTCTATGAACAGCACTCACATATGAGTCTTTCTTGTCCAGGTGGGTGAGTACAGGGTGGAGGGCAGAGCAGATTGCGTTGTCTGAGGATCGCTTTGCTCTGTAGGCGAACTGATACGGGTCCAGGCTGGGGGGCAGGATGGATTTTATGTGTGACAGGACTAGTCGTTCAAAGCTTTTCATGATGATTGTTATCATTGCCACCAGACGATAGTCGTTAAAGCAGGATGGGGAGGATTTCTTTGGCACAGGTATGATGGTGGCAGCTTTGAAGCCTGATGGCACAATGGCTTGCCTCAGGGAGGTGTTAAAGATGTCTGTAAAAACATCTTTCAGCTCCTCTGCACAGTCTTTCAGCACCCTGCCAGAGATGTTGTCTGGACCTGCTCCTTTCCGGGTGTTGATGGCGGAGAGTGTCCTCCTCACGCTGGCAGCAGACAGGCACAGAGGCTTGTCGTGTGAAGGTGGTGGTGTTTTCTGTGGGCGGGTGGTGTTCTGTTCCTCAAAGCGTGCAAAGAAACTGTTTAGGTTGTTGAGCAGAGTGATGTCGCTCTCACAGCTGTGTGGTGCAGGTTTGTAGTCTGTGATAGCTTGAATGCCCTGCCATAGGCTGTGTGTATTCTTGCTGTCCTTGAAGTGAGAAGTTATCTTGTTTGTGTATTCTTGTTTGGCTTTCCTGATGCTACGGGACAGGTTGGCTCTCGCTGTTCTCAGGGCTGATTTCTCCCCAGCTTTGAAGGCCTTGTCTCTGGCCCTCAACAGCCTGTGGACGTCTCCTGTTAGCCCTGGCTTCTGGTTGGCCCGTGTGGTGATCATCTTGATGTGGGTCACGTCGTCCATGCATTTGGTGATGTAGGAGGTCACTGTGTCTGTGTACTCCTCAATATCTGTGATGCCGTTGTAGGTGGCTGCTTCCTTAAAAATGTCCCAGTCTGTTGACTCAAAGCAGTCCTGTAGGGCTGAGGTTGCCTCCTGTGGCCACACCCTTACTTCTTTCAGTGCAGGTTTGATGACTTTCACTCTTGGTCTGTATGCAGGCATTAGCATCATAGTGAGGTGGTCAGAGGCACCAATGTGGGGGAGGGGGTGGCTTTGTACGCTCCTTTGTGCTGAGTGTAAACACAGTCCAAAATGTTATGTCCTCTTGTTGCAAAGTGGATTTGTTGATGAAACATCGGGAGAAAAGTTTTGAGATCAGCATGGTTGAAATCCCCAGCGAGGATGATGAAGCCGTCTGGTTGTGCTGTTTGTTGTTCACTGATAGCCTGGTACAGTTCGTTCAGTGCTGCACTTCTGTTGCTGTTGTTAGTTGGGGGGGGATACAGGTAGCGACCAGCAGGATTTAACTTATCTTCCTTGGCAAGTAGAAGGGGCGACACTTCACAATCATGAATTCCACCAGAAGTGAGCAGTTGTCCATTTTGGTTTTATTGTAAAGTGTTGGAACAACTGAGTGAGTAAAGTAATGTCGTGACAGGATGTCATGGTCAAGGGTGTCAATTAGCTAGCAGCCGAATTTCACCCTCTTCAAAAATGGCTTCATATCCAGCACAATGTTCATACCATCATCCCGTGTTGTTTTGATAGCTCTCGCAGTTGGTGGCTCCAGTGGCGATGCAAAAGTGTTTCTTATTGTTGCTTGCTTGTTAGAGGGCGTTTTAGAAGAGCTGGATAGCTTCAGGTTTTGGTGGTAGTACTAGTAAGTGTTAGTAGCCTTTGCATACAGTTCACGTTAGCTGCGGTGTATGGCATTTCTTTTTTTCCGGGTTTAAAAAATGTCTTTGTCTTATCAGTCAATGTGTTACCATCCTTTTCCTTGATTGGAAAACCATAACGTTGCCATACAGATTAAAAGTAATCGAACCATCGTATATTTCTCTCTTTTTTTCATATTATCCTTATCGTGGTTGGAAAACCATAACTTTGCCACACAAATGATTTAAAAGTAATTGGACTATCGCATATTTCTCTTTGTATTTTCCATCATGTATTTCTCCTTGTGTACTTGGTTGAGGGCTTTCTTCTTTTCAATTAACGGTGGTTTGCAAAAAATGGTTAGGTACATTCTGCCATCTACTGTTCGGGAGTGTAGCACTCAAGCCTATCCATCAGCCTAGTTGCCCTCCATTGGACTTCTGGCTCAATAAACTAAGCTGTACCCTCCAAAAAAGTGAAAAGGAAACGAATCTCGTGGCATGCGGGAGAGAGTGATCTTGAGGCGTTCAATTCTTGCTGTGCGAAATCTCGTCTCATCCTTTGTCAATACCTTAATTTTTTTTAAATGGGAAGTCTTCATGCTATACAAATTTCAGACAAATATTAATATCCATAAACTTACTTAAATTTTTCATTATTAAACCTTATACAGTAACTGTACTGCTATCCCTTACCATCCATTTGGCTGTAGTCTCACGTTATATTAGCGGCGCCTGGAAGTTTAATTAAAGTGAAAGCTGTAGATGAGCAAACATGACAACGATTTGAGTTTACACTTGAAATACCATTTTATTCCAAAAAAAATCTAGGTAAGAGATTTCCAACAGTCCAGGGAATGTCTTTGCTCCTCTCACTTGGCGCTATCAAACAGATTAAAGAGTTGCTGGGTTTTTTATTGTCATTTGTATAGTATTATTATACCACACAATGAAATTCTAATTGCGTGCACTTCCCCGAGTAGCAGACTACACTCCATGTTTGAGCAATAAATAAATAGCAAAAGGACAGCAATTAAAAAAAAAAAAAAAAGATCAACAATAAATAATGAATAAAAAAAGCGTGTGTGTTTTACAATTGAGACTGGAACTTCACTCTTGGTCTATGAGGTGGGAGTTGGGGTGGGAGTAGATTAAAACTCCTGCCCTCATTGGTCGATTTTCGAGCCGGGAGCCAAACGCGTGTCGTGCAGGTCACTCAAACATGATTTCAAGAGGGAGACTGGCGCTTCTATAAGACACGTGATTGGCTCCCGGCGTGAACATGGACTAATGAGGATAGGAGTTTTAATCTACTTCCACCACAAATCCTGCTTGTTATTGAACGAAATACATGTTTTTTTTTAAATCCAATATATCAATAAAATAGTGTGTTCACGAAACTGTGTTGTTCTAATAAAGATTGAGACGACGTAATGTCAGTATGAAGCAGATATAGTCATGGCCCAGGAGAAATCAAGACAAGCCATCACCTCCAAAAGGAACAGATGGCATCCCCCGACACAACATTCCAGCAGGAACAAAAGGCTAGGTGTGGCCTTCAAGAGAAGGGTTTATGGAGCTCAAACCTCCTCCTGCTTCAAAGAATGGTCGGCAGAACAAAGACTGTTGAAGACACCATCCCCACGCAAACAGACCCCCACGCACACACACACACACACACACATACGCCCACACACACACACACACACACACACACACACACACACACACACACACACACGCACATGCACCTGCATTCCACAGTGGGACTACATGCCCCAAAAGGGTAGAAGAACTGAATGTGGAAGGTGAAACGTTGCCATTTTCTGCACGGACCTGCAGCAGGACTGGCCTCGTGTATTTTCCCACTCTGTCTGCATTAAATAAATTGTTTCACTATGTTGTGGTATGGGCGATCCTTCAACAAAAACGAACACGCTAGCAACTAGTTTGACGCGAGAGGTTTTTCTAGGTTCCTTCATTACGTAGACCAAGGCAAACAGCGTGGTCTCTATCATACAACACACACAACGTCGGCAGTGGAGGAAGGAGCTTCACCAGAGCACATTGCAAATTTCTTACCTAGATTTCTTTTGTAATAAATTGGAATTTCAAGTGTAAACTCTTTCACATTAATTTGACTTCCAAGTGGTGCTAAAATAACTGCAAGACGACAAAGGATGGAAAGGGGTAACTGTTAATAATAATTAATAATAATTTAATAATTATAGTATATAATTATATTATATAATTATATAATTATATAATTATATAAAAATAATTAATAATTTAAGATTGAAGTAAATATGTGTACCGCAGTAGTTCGACATCCGTGTCAAGTGCATTTATAGTTAGAGGTAACTGTGCCAAACTGAGCTCGCAGAAGGGACACAACTCGAGCGGGTGGAAAGCTAGATGTTGAGCGAGGGAGGGAGGAAGCAATCAGAGATTTTGAGCGTGCAAAACGTTTTTCTGTGCTCAAAATCCAACGTTGCTTGCTCAAGCTCTTATCATTGCGCACTCAATATTTTTTGTCTGTGCGCAATCTATTTTCGCTCGCTCAATATTTCTTTCGCTGTGCCGAAATCTATTTTTGCTCGCTCAAAATCAATCATTGCTCTCTCACGATTGTGGGACAAATATAATTCAATGAATGTTTTCTTGTATTTATTTTACTATAACAAGTCTACTTACAGCAACATCCAGCTGGTCCAGAGGTACGGCCTCCTCAGCTAGCAGCTGCACTGAAGAATCGGCATTGACAGTTATGGACCCACTGCTCACTGTAACATACAGGAGGGAATGTATTGATGAGACAAAAATCACAGTACATTCAGGTGTAGTAGGGTTAATTGTTAATTGCTGAGTCCAACTTACCAAAGTATTTAGCAGCGGAGCCATCGTCGTTGAAGACTGTGACAAGACCGGGCCGGAGTACCTGCAAGGTGGGCACGTGGGCAGGGAGGATACCAAAAGCGCCAGTGAGAGTGGGCACATCCACTTGTTTTACACTGGCGTCTTTGAAGAACACCTGCAAATACAACATATATGGAAGTTATTGTGCATAGTGCGGTTTCATAAAAATAAACCTTATTCTTGTGCTGATTTTATAGCAGCCAATTATGTCACCTAAAAGCTCTGTTTGTAGGTCCTTCTATAGTATAGAGGTCCTAAAGAGCGAGGTGGTTCATTGTGGAGTGGAAAAGGCATGGTGGCAAATATTTTGAGACTGCAGCAAAAGGTCTGGATTGTAGTGATGGGTCTGGCAACACCAATGTTTCGAAGCGTGCCCTGAGCTCAGAGATCAACCCCCGTGTTGGTGCGTGTACTGCTTTATAACAATCACCTGACCAATGCATGTACTGCGTCGACACAGAAAAAAACGCGCCAAAATGCGTTTAAAAGGAAGTGCATCTGTCAACCGCTGAAATGATCCAAATCAAACGGTTGTTTGTGAGCAGCTTCGGGGAAACAAAAGTTGTCTGCCGGGTGGGACCAATTTGAGCAAATTTTGAAGATGATCTGTGGCAGCACTTGAATGATGAAGTGGGGAGACTTGGAAGAAGTGCAACTTGCAGATGCACTATTTGATGTGCGGCAAGACTTAGGAAAGGGGTATGATAGACTCAAGATCTTCTGGTATATTGTTAGAGCCAGCAGACAACCTATCCTAATGTCTTCCTAATAGCCAGGGAGATCCTGTGTGCGCCAAAATCGTCATTGCCTGGTGAGCGTGTTCTACAAGACAGGAGAAATTGCTAGTAATCGCAACGGACTTCATTTAAAAGACTGGGAAAACACTAATTTTATGTACAACAATGTGTAAAGAAAAATAGTTGCAGCATCCTCATTCTCATCATTTTCTCTTGGATTTTCATGTTGATACAAGTCACATTAAAGATATGGAATAATACGTTGTGAATACAATGAATTGAACTTACCAGAGTTTTACATTGACATATGGAATAACACGTTATGAATGCTACGACTTGAATTGTATAACTGTGTACACCAGATCAACTAAAGATTGCGAATTGAGTGTCAGGTGAATTGCCTGAAATGATTATTAACGTCCAGCAAGTGTCAGTATTTGACACAATATCAACACAATGTGTCAGTGTGCCGACACGCTCCATAACGCCTCACCAACCCATTACTACGCAGTGATGGAAGTAAACAGCTGTTAACCCCTGACTCCGGTGGTGCATTATCAGTGTAATGCAGTTTAATACAACTACGGTCGTTTTATGGGAGGCATTCCATATTCCATATATGGCTAGTACTTCTGATGCCAGAACGTCTAAATGAAAAGAAATCCTACACAGAGCAACTCAAGGTTAGATAGTTACAGTAAGAAACAAATGTTGTTGGTTATTCAGTAAGTTACAGTGCATAACAAAAGTTGTTGGTAATTCAGCTGAAAGCTTAGCACCGTGCAGTTAATAATTTTAAAAGATGGTAAAGTTACATAAAATATATTATAAGGTACGTTGCGGGTCACCCATAGATTTACGACAGCAATCTTTGCTTCCTCGCTAAGAGACTCGTGTGTACGTGTGATTTGTTTAACAGTCTGTTGAATTGAGCGGATATCAAGCAAGCTTCTCGGCTAACGCAAGCTAGGCCATGTTAGCATTCCAAACGACGCGGGTACCTGGGTCGGAGAGGCAAAAGTGAAGGACATCTGCGGGGTACCAGTGGCGGCCTCAGCGTAGTAGCGCGCTTGCTTAAGCACTGGGAGAGAACGGCGGAGAAGTCTTGCTGCCATCATGTTGGAAAATTCCGACTTACTTGAAGTACAACAGAATGTGAGAACCCCACAATATTCCACTTGCTTGTAGGCTGTAGTGGACAAGGACATCAGAACCCTACCCATAAGGCTATGTGAGTACGCAATGGTGTTGGGTAATGTAGTTTTTAGGACAGGACTGGAAAAAAAAAGTGCGCGCGCGAGAGAGAGCGAGCGTGTGAGAGTGTGAGCGAGACAGAGAGAAAAAGACAGAGTATCGGAACTGCAAGATTTTACCAAGTTAGCTTAACGTGATAGATTTATGGACAATCAAGAATTTCACCGTGTAGTACTGTCTCTTGAATCTTGAAAAGTTGAATTGCGACGAGATGACGCCATAATACAATTTGGAATACAGAGCAAGCTGGGTAATGTAGTCCTTTGGTAAGAACATCTGACGCACTACTAGAAGGCCACTGCGGTCAGTGGATCAACTGGTGCCGGGCCGTGTGGGCTGCCGAAATAATGTTTTGGAGATGATTCACTTTTTACATTACAAAAAATAAACAAAACAACAACAACAACATTTTGAAAAATGTCTAAACATGAAAAGTCTTCTTGCTATACATATTATTCAAGAAAAATATTACTGCAGTACACATATTTACTTAAATCTTAAATTATTAAACTTTATACACTGCACAGTAGTGAACTTGTTTATTGGGGAGCGAGAGAGAGAGAGAGAGTCAGAGAGAGAGAGAGAGAGACTGCTCCACTGTGCTGGAGCACCTCATTCTCAAAGCAGCTCAGATCAAAGAACGTCGGACTCAGACAAGTCCAAAGTGTACAAAGAAAAAAGAACAAAAGATACAAACAAACCACTTCAAATACAAACAGAACAAAATAAATCAAAATAACTCAAAAGAAAAGAAAAAAAAGAGGGGCTAAGGGTTATTAAAAAGATCAAGATCCTCCACCAACCCATAAATTTTCATCACGTTTTTATTCTTCATAAATTTTAAAGTTTTAAAATATTGACATAATTCCTTATGAAAACTAATGAAACTAGGTTTCGATTTGAAATATCTATTTTTATGAAAAAAAAATTTCCCAAGAATAATGAGTATGTTAATGACCAGGTCATTAGGTGACTCCTTAACAGAAATACCATACAAGACATTTTCTTTTGTCAGAACAGACAGATTAGGCAGTTTAGGAAATAACCAGTCATACAGATCTTCCCAGAATACATGAACAAATTTGCAGTAAAAAAAAAAAAAGTTCCGTTGTTTCAATGTCTTCATCACAAAATACACAGTTGTTGTGGTCCAAATTAAAACGCAGTCTTAAGAATTCAGAAGAGGGATATACTCCATTGAGGATTTTGGAATGAATTTCCTTTGCTTTGGGGGCAATAGGAAATTGAAAATATTTGGATCGCAAATTTACAACTTTTTTAGAAAAACATTGAATACATGAAAACACAGAATACATGAACGAATTTGCAGTAAAAAAAAAAAAGTTCCGTTGTTTCAATGTCTTCATCACAAAATACACAGTTGTTGTGGTCCAAATTAAAACGCAGTCTTAAGAATTCAGAAGAGGGATATACTCCATTAAGGATTTTGGAATTAATTTCCTTTGCTTTGGGGGCAATAGGAAATTGAAAATATTTGGATCGCAAACTTGCAACTTCTTTTTTAGAAAAACATTGTAGAATTGTAAATCTGTTTGAAGAGAATGGATACAGTTCCTTAATAAATGCTTGCTGAATTTTGAGATTAGAGAATTTGGAATGAGTGACGTTGCAACCATCCACCAAAAGCAAGGGTAATGTTATGTTTACATTACTTTGAAAACAATTAAAAGCCATCATCACAACAGGTTGAGGAATTGCAATGATGACCTTGTTGTACTGCTCTTCATCTTGCAGATCATATTTTGAAGAAAAAAAATTAAATGGCATAATCTTTCCAGTATTGTTGCTGACTTGAAAACAAAATGAACGCCAAACACAAGCTTTCAATGGCTTCAGTCTTAAGGATAATGTATGCGCATTTTATAAATGCACAAATCAAGCTTTTTTTGGGCCGTTTGTGGCTGGCGATACGTCTATTTGAAAACATGGATTCGCCTTTTTGACATAGATCCATGCGTGCATAGGAAGATTTGTGCATCCAAAGGGGATATTTTCGCACGAGTCTCGCGAGAGTCATACTCATACGAGTGGTAAAACGCGGATACAAATCTGAAAACACTAATACAAATCTGAAAACACGAATACAAATCTGAAAACACAAATACAAATCTGAAAACACGCATAATTCTATTTGAAAACACGGATACGCCTTTTTGACAGCGATCTTACTCCATAGTGGGCGGGAGTAGATCAAAACGCCACAGGCACGCGCCGTATGGCTCATAAAGCGCACTCCGGCACTTTTGTTGTCAACACACGTGCAGAGAAGGCTGAGACAAGAGTAGCAAAGACGACGCTCATCAGACGTCGGAAACATCTTCCCTGGATTTCTTTTATAATAAAATTGTATTGCAAGTGCAAACTCTCGATTGTAATCATCTTTGATCATGTCCAGATTAGACTTTAATTCGACGTCCTTTCCGCGACTAATAGAGGGTTTTCACTGACGTCACATTGTGGGGGTAACCCGGATGCGCCGGCATTATGGAGGCACTCGACTAACGGAGTGCAATGCCCTCTTGTGTATCCGGGACGGATTATACAAAATGATCAATGTTGAGACAAAAATAAATATTAAAAACAACCTTAGCAAAACCTGTCGCGGATGCTAAGGCATACATTAAAGGACTCAGAACACAAGAGAAGGCCCGGTATGTGGAAAAATTGCAGTTTATCGGCGGTGTCGATCCATGAGTTGGCTGACTGCAAAAATGACGATCCGGATATTCTTCCCACAATTACGTATCCAGGTCTAGTCAACTACTTGTTTTTCACCGAGCCCATACACAGCCGAAGATCTTAAATCCTACAAAGGTTTGGAGGCTTACAAGCATATGGCGTGTGGATGGGTTTGGGAGACGCAACATTTTCAGAAGAATCAGAACTACATATCTCATTTATGCAACATGTGATAGCTTGATACTAATAATTATGCCAATGTCCTTTTTATTTATGTCATACCAAATTCCCTAACTTTATAATAAGCAGTCAGAAAAACACCACAGGCAATAATTGTCTTTACAAGTTACTTTAAAACTGTCATCATTGCATTACAAACTTTGTTATTAGTTGCTTGCAATCAATATTTTCTTAACTGAAAAAAACGAGCGGGACAAATTCGGATGTCCGGATTTTTTCCTCTCAGATCCTGGTTGAGCTTTGCCATCTCTTTTCCTCCGATAATTTCTGGCATTCTTCTCCTTGATTTTTGATCACTTTTGGAAGCCTGTAATAGTCTAAATGTATTTCTCGGTCTGCCTGATTCGTGCAACCCGAAACACGGCAATAATTGACCATTTTTCCTAACAATTTTGCAGATATATGTAGTCCCCATGCAGTGCTATGGTACCGACTACCTCCAAGATGGCGGCTTCCGGGTTTATGACGTGGCTGATGACGCGCCGTGAAAACCCTTTATATGACCGCAGCTGCGTGAGACTTCAAAAGAAAGGGCTTCTTCTGTCGGCAGTCGGCAATCCAGATTGCTAAAGCAGCTTCCATAAGGACGAGCGTTTTATTATGAGCCGTAACAACTGGCAGTTGTCGTCTAATGTTGGCCTCGTCCACAATGTAGCGAACAGTGAATTTGTTCACTCCCAAATGGCGGGCCATCGCGTAACTTTTACCTTTTCAGCAATTGTCATAATTTTTTGATGTTTTGGCTCAGTACAAGCCTTACCGGGAACAGCATGCTTGGGAGCCACTACAAAAGTTCAATACGTAATGAAAAAAAAATCCTTGAAATCATTAATCTGCGTAATGAAGAAAAAAAAATCTGTGATGTGGTGAATCCACATAATGGAAAAAAAATCCTGCGACGTGGCGAATCAGGGTTCACTGTACTTTTTTTTGAGTATTACTTATTTATGTTTTTTTTTTAAATGTAAAATTCAGACCACACACTCCAGTGGGGTGAATTGCTTGGACTTAAATGCTCACAACTGTGGGTAAGAAGCTTTACTGTATTTAGTCTGTCCCCTACGTCATGGTATTTTACCTCACAGCTGATGTCACTGCCGCCTCTCTGACTGCCAGCGCGCGTGTCTTAAACACCAGATTGAAATGATCATCTCATCAGCATTCTCAGCGGAAGCCTGACAACAAACCTGATCATTTGAATCAGCTGCATTGGATGACGGAAACATAAAAAAACATGCAGGATAGGTGGCCCTTGAGGACCGGGTTTGGACATGCCTGTTTTAAAGTATTCGCGGCAGTATGGGTCAGAATTGTAGCAAAAGTATTCACAAATGCGAATTTCGATTCACAAATGTGTATCCAATGTCGCAAATGCGTATTTCAATCCAGAAATGTGTAACCAAAGTCAAGAATGTGAAACTACAACTACAAATGCGTGACTGAAGTAATAAAAGCGTAACACGATTCACAAATGCGCAACGGAAATCCACAAATGCGCCAAAAAATCCACAATCGGCTGAAGTCACAAATGTGGAGTGAAAGTCAAAATGTGTTGATTTTTGAATGTACTGTTAACACATAGTTGAATTTGTACGTAGGTCTGTAATTAAGGCGCTCTGAGAAAACATTGCCTCCTGGATTAGCTGGAATCTTCCATGTGACTTTTGCTACAGTCCTGCCGCTGCACAGGAATCACAAATGTGTGAGGGGAGTTGCAAAAGCGTGAAGGGATCTGCAAGAGCGTATCTGGGCACTTGTGTGTGGCTCCGTAGCTACTCATTCGAACCACCAGGGGACGCTACTAGAAGTAGAGTATACTAGTAGTGTCCCAGAGGCGGAGCTAGAAGGAAGGCCAGAGTAGCACTGGACCCCCCTAAAATCTGATTGGACAACCCAGGTGTCACCCCAGATGATTGACATCATCATATCGTGCTGGAGACTGTAGATCGAGATCAACAAAGAGACGAAGAATACCCTTAATGGGCAGTGAAATCCTCGTCTTAAAGTAAGTTGAAGAAGAATGGTGGTATATTTGCTCTGACATTTTTTAGGCTTGAATGGGATTTATATACCCAATAGGCATGTTGCTATGAACCTTTGATGCTTTGAACCTGTTGGCTTTGTCTTTGCCGTTTTGGACATTGTTGTATCAGTTTTGTGATGGCAGGCAAAGAGTAAAGATATATATATATATATATATATATATATATATATATATATATATATATATATATATATATATATACTGTATATATATATATATATATATATATATATATATATATATATATATATATATATATATATATATATATATATATATATATATATATGTAGGAAAAAGGGAGTTGTGAATAACACAATACAGGATGCTTTACGATTGACCACCAACTGTCTGGTCAGTCGTGCCTCTGGGGATGACGATGAAGGAGAAGTCTTCCAAGAGCAAGCTGCCTGTCATCTATCTGGTGCTGCCATTGGTGCTGATGAGGTTTCTGTTGTCTTGGATGCTCATCAGTCTGGCGGGGTCTCCTGGTCACCTGGAGCAAGCCCAGTGATGCTACAGCTACCTGAAGAGGACCCTTCTGTTGTCATTCCCCACAGCCAGTTGCGCAATCTGCAGCAGGATGCTACAGTGAGCCGAGTCCTCTTCTATCTTCAGCGTCATAATAAGACCCAGTGAACGTGAAATAGCAGCAGAGTCTAGTTGTGTGCTTGTGTTGTTGAGGCACTGGAAAAAGTTAAAGGTTCAAGACGGGACTCTATACAGGGTGAAGAAGGCTCGCCATATGAAACGTCAAATCTTTCATACCCGAGTCTCTAAAATGTCAAGTCCTGCGTGGTGTTCATGATGCAGAAGGCAGCCGGCTGTTCGAGAACGCTCTCGCTGGCCAGTGAACGTTTTTTCTGGGCTGGTATGGAGAAAGACATCATTAGACAACGCACTGCCAGAGATGCATCTTGGGTAAGACCCCCGAACCTGCCGCTCAGGCACCACTTGAGAACATCTGCACATCTGCCCTGATGGAGCTAGTGTGCATTGATTTTTGGATGGCGGAATCGGGAGACAAGAAAACCACTGATGTCTAAGTTGTGACCGACCATTTTTCAAAGTTGGCCCTTGCCTTCCCCTGCAAGAACCAGTCAGTGAAGCAAGTCGCCCGCTGTTTGTGGGACAAGTTTTTCTGCACCTATGGGTTTCCCAAAAGGATCCATTCAAATGAGGATCTAACTTTGAGAGCAGACTCACCAAGCATTTTCTAGAGATGGCTGGGGTGGACAAGTCCCCCACAACGCCTTATCATCCCATGGGTAACGGAATCGCAGAAATATTCAACAGAACCTTTGGAGGCATGATCATTGCGCTTTCTCCTAATTCCAAATCGAGATGGCCGCAGATGCTGAACATGCTGACCTTCTGCTATAACTGCACAGTGCACGAGACCACGGGCTTCGCACCATTTTTCCTGATGTTTGCATTGGGTCCCTCGTTTGCCTGTTGATATCATGTTCCATCATGTCTTAGAAAATGACAATATTTTCAGCCACAATGAGTTTGTGAGCTGTTTGAAAAGAGATCTAGCTGAGGCAGCTAAGATTGCTCAAGAACATGCAATCAGAACAGACCCGTCATGTTCAAATCTACAACCGCAAGGACAAGGGGTTGCAGTTGGCTGTGGGTGACAGAGTGTTGCTGGCTAACCAAGGAGAGAAGGGCAAGAAGAGAATTGCGGATAGATGGGACTCGACTCCATATGATGTGGTGTCTGTCAAGCCGTCCATGAATGTGTTCAAGTTTCGAGTTGGTGTCACAAGTAGAGAGAAGGTTGTGCACAGGAACTTACTGCTCCCTTTTGACTTCCTGACATTTCCTGGGCAGACTGAGCACCAACCCAGTTCAGAGGAGCACTGGTCGACGCACGGGATGACAGTGTCAATGGCTCAGTTTTTGTTCAGAAGGATACTCAGCTGCACACCGAGAACTGGCTCACGCAATCTCAAATCCAGGCAGAGACAGGGAGATGGTGCTTCCTTGTGAGAGTGACCCTGATGGCCCCTGTCAAGATGAAGTCAACAATGATGGTGAGCCAGTGGTGCTGCCGCACAGTTTCCATGATCAATTTGGACAAGGCCTCGCACTCATGCACATTTGACTATTGACCCACCCATGTCCCAACCGAACCTTCCTTAGTGGAAGTTGAGTTAGAGGAAGTGGTTTGCATACAGCCACGGGACATATGGGGCCCTGTAGCTTTCGCTTCGAAAGCGTGGTAGGACTGTTAAGCCTCCCAATAGGCTTATATGTGAAATGTCATACCAGAAAGTTGGGATGCCAGCGTTAGTGTGGGTTTAATGTCATATGTGTCCTCTTTAGGTGTGTATTTTTGTTTTTTTGTTTTCTTTTGGGGTTTGCTATTCTTTGTGTTTCAGCTAACCGGGATCTTCAGTAGGGGCGTAGCAGTGTACAGTTAAATGAAATGTAAATGGCATTTCTGATTGTCTGTGATAGGCATGGATTTGATATCCTATTCCTTCGCACTTCTTCAGGAAGAATTTCTGAATTGATACACTTGTGTACATCATTGCCCAACATTCAGCTTCAATTTTTTTTTTTTAGTCTTCTACCGTCTGATGGTGTCGCCTCGTTTCCACATAATTTAAGGGGGGTGTATGTAACAGAGTGTTATATGCGTTATTAAATTATTGCGGAAGTGATGTAACGGCATAGTGTTGCACCTGTAGCGGCCTGCAGCATGCAGTTAGTGCTGCGAGGAGCGCGTACTGGTGAGTCGCATAATGTTGATGGTCTGGATGAATGTGCAATTGTTTTATTATTTCAATTTGTGGTTCATATGCTAATGTGTATCGTGTTAGGTTAGTTTTCTCAGTTGTAATGAACACACAGGTTTATCTTATGTTGGTTATAAAAGCAGTGTTTTGTCGTGTGAAGTTTTTTTCCTCCATGTTGGAGACGTTCACCATGTCATTTCTGTACAGGTGGTTGAAACATTGTCTCACCAGTACCGGTTGCCACACTGTGTTACAGGTAATGTTGTCGACTTTGTTTTATTTTACTTTTTATGATGTTTTTCACGGTATTTGTTTGGGCGAGAGTTTATGGGTTAACATGACTGCGTGTGTGTGTGTAGTTGTGCGCAGCAATGTGTGATGCCTTTAAGGATGCTCCGTTAATTAGAAAGTTCTTTTTCTATTTTTTGTTACAATCTTATAAAAAAAAATCTATACGATCACTGTTAAAAACAAAAAAAGAGCGAGTGCTGGGAGGAGAGTTTACTGTGGTTGAAACATTGTCTCACCGGTTGCCACACTGTGTTACAGTATTAAAATAAAGAGGAACATCGAAATCCACCTGAGTGTCAGTGGTGAATTGAAGCGACAGCGGCGTGAAGCTGCAAACTGCCACCTGCACAAGTGGCCCGTCACACAAGTGACACACATGCATAATGGGCCCTCGTGTTACAACGTCCCTGACATGTTATTTTCATGTTGCGACCTGGAATACTGAGTTTTTTCATCCCTTCTTTATGACATTTTCCCGGTTTTGCGGCCAATACAACTGTCCTGACCCTAGGGCAGGGGTCGGCAACCCGCGGCTCTCAAGCCGCATGCGGCTCTTTAGCGGCGTCCTAGTGGCTCCCTGGAACTTTTTCAAAAATGTTTGAAAACTGAAAAAGATAGGGGGGGAAAATATTTTTTTTCGTTTTATTGTGGTTTCTGTAGGGGGACAAACATGACAAAAACATACTTAACAATTTCTGCTGTAAAAATGTGTAAAATAAATATTACATTTCAACATTTTTGTCAACGAAGAATTACGTCATAGCCTGAGACACGCGTTTACGTTAGCAGGGCGGGATGCTAGGCAAGTGGCCGTTGTAAACAAACCGGCGGCCATGAGCCATGGATCCCAAAGGGGAAAAGAGAAAAATAGCTGAGGAGAACAGACGTTCAACATTTCTTGGACCACATCATTTGCATTCCTTGCCAATGCAGAAGGATTGCCTGAATGTTTGCTCTGTAGCGAGAAGTTGTCAAATAACAAAAATAGCAATGTGGAACAACATTTTCAGGGAAGGCGTTCTACATTTACAGTCGAGTACCCAGTTGGCAATGAGAGAAAAAGTGCAATTGCATTACATCTGCAGAAATTAGAGGAACGCAAAAATATATTTAAGAAGTGGATTGCATCTCCAACTCTTTTGTTTGGTCTTTTGTTGTTGAGAATTTGTTCTCAGGACTGGTTATCTGCAGATAGACTCCGGTGAGAGAGTACACAAGTCATCACGTTGAACTTCACATTTTTTATGGCTCATGTATGGTGTATCATTTAGTATCTGTTCAATAATAAATCAACAACAAACTTAAAGTCAGTAAACTAACATATAAACACTTACCGAACTCCAATCTATGAATTTACTGTATTTTTAGCCGACATTAGCGGGTTAGCAACAACTAACAACAACTACTAACTATAAAGTGCAACCTCTACACAAACCAACACAAAAACAGAATAAACACTCATCGCTGACTAAACATAGGCAGTAGCGCGCGTTATCAACATAAATGATAATAAACTATAAATATGAGCTTACGTTGTCATTCCCTACGTCACCGTAACGAGCCGAATGACGCACAGAGAACGTAAAACAGGAAATGGAAATGCAACGCGACCCGACAAATTAAAAGCATGCATTTCAAAATAAGATAACGTCACAAACTCTTACGCTTGAAGAATTCTTAATAGTTAATAATTTAACTAATATTACTTAGTTATTTGATGAATACGGTACTGTATAATGTACTTTTTTGCTTTTTTTCAATTTTTTTTCAATTTTTGCGCATTTTTTAAATTATATTTTTATTTTGAAATATATTTAATTTTTCCTGGAAAAACCCGCGAAGTACTGAGACCGCGATATCTGAGACCGTGAAGTAGGAGGGATCACTGTATTCTATTCAGCTCGCACCATCTAATCTAACCAGCGCTTTGAAGGTACCACCGACACTCGAGACAAAATCGGCACCCATCCCTTGACCACGACACGACATGCAATGTTACACCAGCCCCACGACCTGCATTCATCATTTAATCAGTACCAGGAAGATTATATCTCGGTCAAACCAAATAGGCCATTTCACAACATGAACAACTAGAAAATGTGCAATTCCAGAAGAAATTTCATGTGAAGGTGTAACCTTTGAAGGTAGCGGTGCTGAAAGCTAGAGTGATGTTGAAAGTTTGAGTGCTTGAATCTGTGACATCATGTGAATGATACAGATTTGGAATTGTTTGAATAGGCCAAACTCTGTAGAAGATACAAGAAAACACTGAAAAATGAGGAATTGTGGGAAAATCTAGAATTCTGGGAAGATGAAAATGGATACAAGAATGGAATGGCGGGAATATGGGGAATCGATTAAAGTTGGAACGGCAGGAATCGGATGAAGAATGGCAAAGATATAAGGGAAAAACAGAAAAAGTGGAATTGTGGGTAATTTTTCAATTCTGGAAAGAAAAAAAGAATATCACCATGACATTGCAGGACTTAGGGGAATCATTTGAAGTTGGAACGGTAGGAAACGGATGAAGAATGGCAAAGATATAAGAGAAAAACTGAAAAAGTGGAATTGTGGGTAATTTTTTAATTCTGGGAAGAAGAAAATAGATACCACCATGGAATGGCGGGACTTGGGGAAATCAACTAAAGTCAGAACGGTAGGAATCGGATGAAGAATGGCAAAGATATAAGGGAAAAACTGAAAAAGTGGAATTGTGGATAATTTTTGAATTGTGGTAAAAATGGATGCGCGGGCATTGGGGGAAATGAGTAAAGTAGGAACGGTCAAAATCGGATGAAGAGTGGCAAAGATAGAAGGGAAAAACTGAATGAGATGTGTGATCAGATATCCAAGATGGCCGCCCCTGAGGGTTGATGGGAAATGGAGTCTCGGTGTATGTAGTAAAGTGTCCAAGATGGCCACCTGATGACCCCATGGGAAATGGAGTACTTTGTCTACCTAAACAGTAGTCCACAAAGGCCAAACCCCAACACAATGAATGACCTCATTGAAGATGAATTGGTTCATTAAAGGTACAGCATGTGGAATTGTGGGAATATTTTGAATTATGGGAAGAGGAAAATGGATACACGAATGGAATGGCGGGCATCAGGGGAATCGATTAAAGTTGGAATGCTGAAAATCGGAGAAGGAATGGCAAAAATATAAGGGAAAAACTGAAAAAGTGGAATTGTGGGTAATTTTTTATTTCTGGGAAAAGGAAAATGGATGCCACCATGGAATGGCGGGAACTGGGGGAATCGATTAAAGTTGGAACGGTGGGAATCGGAGCAGGAATGGCCAAGATAGAAGGTTACAAAGTTTTGGTGAGGAAAATGGGAATGAGGAATTATGGGTAAATTTATTAACATTGTTATGAATTACTGGTTTGTGTGAATATGTTTAATGATGACAATGTGAAATGAATTGGCTGAATGAATTGAATGCAAAATGAGGAAGCTTCAAATAGGAAAAGTAAAATCTGCCTTTTGGAATGAATAACAAATTGTTATAGGTGAAAAATATGGAATTATGGGAAGTTAGTAATAATTTTGATTTATTGAATTGTTGGGAATGAGCCATAAGGTGGAATAAATAAGTTCAATGTAATGAATATGAAATGGGAAACATCAAAATGTGAAATGTTAATTGTCCCATTGAGAATGAATGGGAAGCCCTCCCATTGGAAATGCATTATAAAATATTGAAGGTGGGAAAAATATGGAATTATGGGAAATTATTGGAAACTATGAATTACTGGAATGATGAGAATGATCCCTAAGGCAAGCTGAATTAGTTAAATTTTGAAAATATGAAATGTAAAAGATGTAATATTGAAATGAAAAATCACCCAATGTAAATCAATGGCATTTTTGGCGCGGAAAACAGGGAATTGTGGGAAATCTATGAATAATTAGAATTATAAAAATACACGCGCACCGAATGGGAATAAGTGGAATAAGATGAAATTGGAACGGCGTGAATTGGATAAACTGGGAAAGAGATGAAATGTCCCAAAAAACGGCAGAATAATAATAACTAGAAAATGTGCAATTTCTGAAGAAATTGCGTGTGAAGGTGAAACCGTTGAAGGTTTGGGAGGTGAAAAGTGGAATGATGTGGAACGATTGAATGGTGTGAATCTGTGAAGAAATATGAATACAAAGTTGAAAAACTGAAAAAAGTTGAACTGTGGAATTTGAAGATGCATGAAAAACTGAAAAAAGTTGAACTGTAGAATGATGTGACTCTGTGAAAAATTATGAATCCTACAAAGTTGAAAAACTGAGAAACTGAAAAAAAACGAATGTTTGAATCATAAAAAAGTGTGGATGATCTGAAGTAAAAGCAGAAGAGAAAATACAAAGTTTTTCAACTTTGTATTATTCAGATTTCTTCACTGTTTCACATCAATCCACAATCCACCTCATTCAATCCACCTAATTCAAATGATTAGCTCATTATCAGGAGTTTAAAAATGATCCCTAAGCAAACTTTTCAGTTTTTTTACTGCTTGAAATATGAATAATACAAAGTTGAAAACTGAAAAACTGAAAAAAACTGAATGTATGAATCAAGCTGAGTTCACCAAGCCAGATGCTGTACTAAGTGTAAGCAGTAGTGAGAGGTAATGAGACGGCTAATAAAATATCCAAGATGGCCGCCCATGAGGGCAGATGGGAGTTGGAGTCTTCAATGGTCTAAGATGGCCGCCCGATGGCATCATGGGAAATGGTGTACTTTGTGTAACTAAACTATAGGTTTCAAACTCCAGTCCTCGAGGGCTTGTATCCTGCATGTTTTTGAATCACACCATTCACTTAACATTAGGCCATTTTAACGGTAGAAAAACTTGAATTGTAGCTGAAAGTTGAACTGTGGAATAATGTTAATGTGAAGCTATATGAATAATACAAAAATGAAAACTTGAAAAAAGTTAAACTGTGGAAAAAATATGAATAACACAAAGTTGAAAACTGAAAAAAAAACGAATGTTTGAATTATAAAAAAAAGTGTGGATGATCCGAACTAAAAGCAGAAGAGAAAAAACAACTGTAAACGTGAAACGCGATTTGCCCGAACCGGGACACGGACATGTTGAAGATGACAACTCTACCACTGGGCCACGGGGGGGCGGTGTCAGACCACACTGTGAAAGCTTTAAATAAAGAGAATGAAGTATGTTTGAACGAGAATCTGTGAAGAACTACGAATAATATAGAGTTAAAAAACTGAAAAAAGTTCAACTGTGGAATGAAAAGTAAGATGAAATGAAAGTAAGAACAGTTTGAAAAGGCTAAATACTTTAAATATGAACAGTATAAAAAACGTGAATTGTAGGAAAACGATGAATAGTTGAACCTTGAAAAATACAAAAGCACTTCACGTGAATATGTGGAATGATAAGAAGTTTGAACGGCATGAATTGGATGAACTGGGAAGGAGTTGAAACCAAAAGAAAATACGGAATTAACTGAAAATAAAACGCAGAATGTGCGAAAAGACGCAGCCTGGGATTGAACCCACGAACATGAGGTGGGAATATGGCACACAATACCCATGAGCCACGGGGACACAGGAAATGCGCAAACCGTTAAAGTTTAAAAATAAAGTACGAAGACCAGCCCATTCACTTAACATTAGGCCATTTTTACGGTACAAAAACTTAAATTGTAGGAAAACGATGAAAAGTTGAAACTTGAAAAATAGACCCGCACTAAACATGAATATGTGGAATGATATGAAGTTTGAACGGTATGAAATGAATGAACCAGGAAAGAGTTAAAACGAACCTAAAAAAACGGTCGTAATAAAAAAAAATAAATAATAACTAGAAAATGTGCAATTTCTGAAGAAATTGCGTGTGAAGGTGAAACCGTTGAAGGTTTGGGAGTTGAAAAGTGGAATTACGTGGAACGATTGAATGGTGTGAATCTGTGAAGAAATATGAATACAAAGTTGAAAAACTGAAAAAAAGTTGAACTGTGGAATTTGAAGATGAATGAAAAACTGAAAAAAGTTGAACTGTGGAATGATGTGAATCTGAAAAATTTTGAAAGTTGAAAACTGAGAAACTGAAAAAAAAACGAATGTTTGAATCATAAAAAAGTGTGGATGATCCGAAGTAAAAGCAGAAGAGAAAATACAAAGTTTTTCAACTTTGTATTATTCAGATTTCTTCACTGTTTCACATCAATCCACAATCCACCTCATTCAATCCACCTAATTCAAATGATTAGCTCATTATCAGGAGTTTAAAAATGATCCCTAAGCAAACTTTTCAGTTTTTTTACTGCTTGAAATATGAATAATACAAAGTTGAAAACTGAAAAACTGAAAAAAACAATGTATGAATCAAGCTGAGTTCACCAAGCCAGATGCTGTACTAAGTGGAAGCAGTAGTGAGAGGTAATGAGATGGCTAATAAAATATCCAAGATGGCCGCCCATGAGGGCAGATGGGAGTTGGAGTCTTCAGTGGTCTAAGATGGCCGCCCGACGGCATCATGGGAAATGGTGTACTTTGTGTAACTAAACTATAGGTTTCAAACTCCAGTCCTCGAGGGCTTGTATCCTGCATGTTTTTGAATCACAGCATTCACTTAACATTAGGCCATTTTTTACGGTAGAAAAACTTGAATTTTAGCTGAAAGTTGAACTGTGGTATAATGGTAATGTGAAGAAATATGAATAATACAAAGTTGAAAAATTGAACAAAGTTGAACTGTGGAATGATGTGAATGTGTGAAAAAATATGAATAACACAAAGTTGGAAACTAAAAAAAAAACGAATGTTTGAATTATAAAAAAAAGTGTGGATGATCCGAACTAAAAGCAGAAGAGAAAAAACAACTGTAAACGTGAAACGCGATTTGCCCGAACCGGGACACGGACATGTTGAAGATGACAACTCTAACACTGGGCCACTGGGGGACGGTGTCAGACCACACTGTGAAAGCTTTAAATAAAGGGAATGAAGTATGTTTGAACGTGAATCTGTGAAGTATTATGAATAATACAAAGTTAAAAAAACTGAGAAAAGTTCAACTGTGGAATGAAAAGTAAGATGAAATGAAAGTAAGAACAGTTTGAAAAGGCTAAATTCTTTAAATATGAACAGTATAAAAAACGTGAATTGTAGGAAAACGATGAATAGTTGAACCTTGAAAAATACAAAAGCACGGCATGAACGGCATGAATTGGATGAACTGGGAAGGAGTTGAAAGCAAAAGAAAATACGGAATTAACTGAAAAAAAAAACACTGAATGTGCGAAAAGGCGCAGGCTGGGATTGAACCCACGAACATGAAGTGCGAATGCGGTACACAAATCCCATGAGCCACGGGGACATAGGAAATGCCGAAACCGTTAAAGTTTAAAAATAAAGTACGAAGACCAGCCCATTCACTTAACATTAGGCCATTTTTACGGTACAAAAACTTAAATTGTAGGAAAACGATGAAAAGTTGAAACTTGAAAAATAGACCCCCACTAAACATGAATATGTGGAATGATATGAAGTTTGAACGGCATGAATTGGATGAACTGGGAAGGAGTTGAAACGAACCTAAAAAACGGTCGGAATAATAAAAATAATAATAATAATAAAGGTGGAGAAAAACATAAGTGTGAAATAATAATAATAATAAAGGTGGAGAAAAACATAAGTGTGAAGGTTTCACCTTCACACAATAATAATAAAGGTGGAGAAAAACATGTGAAGGTTTCACCTTCACACAATAATAAAGAAAATGGCCGAGCACAATAACATATGTGTGAAGGTTCCACCTTCACACAATAATAATAATTAAGAAAATGGCCGAGCACAATAACATATGTGTGAAGGTTCCACCTTCACACAATGATGGGAAAGAAAGAATAATGCTCCACAGTGCAATAGAGACTCACCAGCGCATCATCCCAAAGCCTCAGGTATGATGGAAATAGCAAAATACTTGGCACGCAAAGAACTCATTAGCACCAGTCTGTCTCACTTTAATGATCAACCAGAAAACTACAGAGCATGGAGGTCATCTTTTCTCAATACAATAAGGGACTTGGATCTTACCGCAAGTAAAGAGTTGGATTTACTATCAAAATGGCTTGGCAAAGACTCTTCCGAAAATGCAAGACGCATCAGAGCCGTCCATATCGGAAATTCAGAAGCAGCCTTATGAATTACGTGGAAATGGCTTGACGAATCTTACAGCGCAACAGAAGTAATTGAAAATGCTCTTTTTAATAAATAGACAGCTTCCCTCAGATTTGAACAAAGATAACCTAAAACGAAGAGAGCTTGGACATCTCTTGATGGAGCTCCTTTCCGCAAAAGATGGCGGTTATCTTCCCGGTTTGGCCCATCTGGATACAGCACATGGTGTCAATCCCATTGTGGAGCAGTTGCCCTACAGCCTGAAGGAAAAATGGCTGACCCAAGGTTCGAGATATAAAGAAGACTACATGGTGTCCTTCCCACCTTTCTCATTTTGCACACAGTTCGTCTGCCACCAAGCAAAGATCAGGAATAATCCTAGCTTCGCTTTTCCGGGTTCCTCCTCGCAGTGGAACGAGAAACCAATTCACAAGCACACCAACGTAAGAGAATCAGTGTCAGTTCATAAGACAAATGTCTCTTGCGAGTCTTCTGATAGTGAAGCTGGTCCAACAACAATCCTGTTAAAGATTGTGCTATTCACAATAAGCCTCACCCTTTAAAAAGTGCCGTGGTTTTAGACTGAAGCCCATAGAAGAACGCAAAGCATACCTTAGAGAGCAAGGAATCTGCTTCAGGTGCTATTCATCATCCTCTCACGTCGCCCGTGACTGCAAAGCTATATTAAAATGCGAGGAGTGTGATAGCAGCCAACATCTTGCCGCCCTGCATCCTGGACCACCACCATGGAAACCCATCTCCTTTAAGCCACCATCAGTAAATTCTCTACGCACTGAAGTCTGCAGCAGTGACCTTGCAGAAAAATCCTGCTCCAAAATATGTTTGGGCAAGGTGTACCTGAGGAAAACACCAGAACGCGCTGTGACTATGTATGCCATGCTCGACAATCAGAGCAACAGATCATTGGCTAGATCAGAACTTTTCAACCTCTTCAACATTGAAGGGACCACATCCCAATACTCACTGAAGACATGTGCCGGCATAAAGAAGAGCTCAGGCAGAAGAGCAGCTGGGCTACAAATTGAAGAATTGAGTGGGGGAGTAAGCATCCCACTTTCCGAGCTGAGAGAATATAATGAAAACCCAGACAATCGTGACAAAATCCCAACACCTGAAGTTGCTCATTGTTTTCCTCACCTAAAACGTCTTGTAAATGAAATTCCACCCCTTAATCAGCAAGCTCAAATTCTTCGCCTTCTCGATAGAGATATCATCCAGGCTCATATGGTGAGACGCAAGATCATTGGACCTGATAATGCGCCATTTGCGCAAAAGCTGGATCTTGGTTGGGTTTTGGTCGGCGACGTGGGCTTGGGAAGCATCCAATAACCATCGTCCACACGTTTAAGGCCAATATCCTTGAGAATGCTAGACCCTTATTATTCACTCCTTGCAAAAGTCATGTCCAACTCAAAGAAGCAGTCAGCCATAATCAGCAGCTTCAGCTCAGCAACAGCCAGAGACGCTATGCCCAAAAAGAAAACGACGACCGGTTTGCTCCTTCTATAGTAGTTCTCAGATTTCTTAGAGAATATTTGCCCAGCAATAGGCAACGGGTGTTAAACTGTTTTTCTTCCCGAAAGCGCACACTCACCCATAAACCAAAAATGAAATAACAGCTTACCACCACCACGCAGAATCTGTTTGACAGCAACCACACAGAGCCTGCACCCCTACTGCCAAAAGGAAAAGAGCATTGGTACCTTCCCATCTATGCTGTCTACCATCCAAGATGGTGGAGGTCAGAGCAATTATCATCTCTAGACCTCAGAGTCCCGTGTTGACGGATGCAGATGCACCACAGATGCTCACCACAGCAATGCTTCTCATCCAGAAAGACAGCATCCCACATCCACCCGGAACACTTGCAAAGAAGAATCTCTACAAACAGTGGAGACAGGTGCAGAACCTCGCAGAACAGTTCTGGAAGCAATGAAAGAGAGAGTACCTAGAAACACGTCAAACCAGATACAAGTCAATCCAGGAACAAGTGGCAAGAACCATGTCCCAACACCACGATCGGCGACATTGTTCTGCTGAAGGACAACACCACAACAAGGAACAATTGGCCGAAGGCCGTGATTATGAACGTCTTCACCAGTCGCGATGGACTAGTTTGCAAGGTGGAGCTCAAGGTGACCTGACAAGGATCAAGCAGGACACTTCTCAGATCTGTATCCAGAGGACATCCTGCTCAGAACGTACAGACGATTACTTGTGACTACAGACGAGTGTGGTTTAGTTGATGTTTAGTATATTTGTGTGGCATCCGCATGTATGCCAGGTGGGGAGTGTTCTGACCCCTTTTTTGCCCCGTTTTGTTTGGAGAAACTTCATTCTTACGGCAAACTTCATTCTTACGGAACCTTTTATTTTGTTATGAGATCTTGTTTTGAAGAGCCGGCCAACCGGAAAGAGTGCCGTGGCCATTTTCACAACCGCTGTGTGCGAGAGTCATTCCTTTACAAGCAGTGAGCACGTACAAACGCACAATTGTTACACTTGTCACTCGTTATGAACTCCATGTTGTTTGTGCCTTCGAGGGCATCGCCTCTGAGTATTATATCTTCAATCGGAAAGTTGTTCGGTAGTTATGTTGTTTGGACTTTAGTGTGTTAGAATGGGTGGTGAACTTTGTAAATTTTAGTTAAAGTGAGCTTTATGTTTATTGTGTGTGTATGGCGTTTGGGTGATTCCGGGGAGAATTTGCACTGTATACAATTTTGTTACATCATTGTTTATTTACAGATCCTATGTACGTGTATTGTAAGTAGGCAGTCACTTAAATATGTTGCCTATTTGTTTGTTTCCTTTATTTTAACTCTGGTTCATTTGGATATGACAGTGCTCGAAGATAAAGCACTTGGAGCTTGGACGCTACTTCCTGACTCTCATGTTCACTTTGGAGTTTGGTTTGCTGTTAACTTGTGTACACATGTACACGCAAGGGTGACAGTATACTTATGGAAGATTTTGTATCTTCAGTTATGCATCTTTTTTGAACGTGGGAAGAACCAGGACAATCAGGACCTGAGATTCGAACCCTGAAACTAAGTCGGATTAGACAGAAATGCTAACCACACCAGACACAACATTTTAATAGGAAGAATACATTCACTTGGCATTTCAATTGACCCTGACTGCAATCCCTGAGTTTTATTTCCTTAACGGGATAGTTTGTAACATTTAGGCCATTTTTGATTACGGACAGCAGGGGGTGCTGCAGGTGCTTCATTTACCATTGTCCATAGCTATCACAAACATGGCCTCCTCCAGAGAAGTGCCACCCCCCATGTAACATAATTTCATGATAACTAGATCGATGAGTATTTTTTAAACATACCGTTGGTCTTTAAGAAAACATTATTTGCAAGTTTTTGAGATTTACAATCATTTAATTTATTCCTTTTTAATGTAAATCTTACACACTGTCTCTTTAAAGTTCACATTTAAACGTCCGTTCTGCCATTTTGTTTTGCTCCCAGCCATGGCGCTATGCTGTCCTGTTGCAACAAGGACATTCGACTGCTGCTGTTAGAGGATGGTGGGGGATTGAGAGATGCTCATCTTGCTTGGAAGGAGGCGGGTTTTCTTTTCTCTCTGTCTCTCTCTCACACACAAATACACACACACACACACACACACACACACACACACACACACACACACACACACACACGCACACACACACACACACACACATCCAGAGCCGCTGCCTGTGATGCTACTGCTGCTTCCAAACACTGCCCTCCATCAGGGGTAAGACATTGGCAGCAAGCAGAAGCGTTAGACAGAACACAAGCACAGGAACACTGCATATTTACAGACTCTGGTACTCAAATTGCCGCAATGAGTGGGCATGTTGCTTCTTCAATGCTGTGGTGAGTATACAGGTTGTGTTTTTCTGTGTGTGCGCATGTGGGCGTTTGGCGCTGCAGTAGCAGGATTAATTGCCATGATTGAAGAAGCCAAGGCATAGCAGCATCAAGCAGCAGTGAACCTCAGCTTCTGGTTTGTGGCTGGAGCTTGTGTTTCGGTGATATGGATAGGTGGTTAGGCATTCTGAAGTCCTGGCTGATGATTTAAAAACAAATGCTTTGCTTTTCTGCTTGGCCAGTGATTAAATGCATGCATGAGCAGTACATGAGGTTCACGCTTGTATCTGCTCACTGTTGGGATTTTGCAAATGAACGCTCACAAACCAGCATCCCTAGTCATTCTTTTTGTATTTAATTTTAAACAAACATTATAGTTGCATCACTAGGGAACAGAATATAATTTCTAAGGGGGGGTGGGGGATGTGGAATTTGAATGGGGCTTGAACTTTATAATTTTACAAGTGTTTTTGCAGAATGATGAATATGCTCACACTGACTCTCGGGACAACCTTGGCACACTAGTGTGTCATGAGAGATCATCTTATTTGACCAATATGCACTGATTGATAAAAAAACTGACAACTAATCAATTACCAAATAAATCAAATTACCTTTGACAATCATTTATTGTTTTGAGACCTATAATTGTCCAAATGTTCAGCTTCTCCACAGTAAATGTTGTGATGTCATTTAGCCCTGTATAAGGGCAAATTGATCATTGTGTTGAATCAAAACAAGGCTTCTGCAAACATCTGTTTTTACTTCAGAACAAAATGATCAATATTTTTGTTAATTTTCTGACCCTGATGTCAAACTAGGAAATAAATCAAATAATCTCTCGATTATGCTGTTGCTTAACTAGTAAAATAATCATAACTTGCATCCCCAATATGCAATTTATTTATTCTCCTCTCTATGTCAGCTACTTTGTGGTGGTATAATCGGATTTGCAGCTGCATGTTTTGGACACTCGGGTGAAGAGAGGGGCTGTCAACTAGTCCCCACCTGGTGGTGTGTTTGCTCCGATGGTGGGGGAGGATGTCGGCCAGACCTGGCAGACCCAAATGTATCCTGAGGGTGTGCTGCAAACATCTGGCAGAGTCCCCTGTCAGAAGGAGGTTCAACTCCCACCTCCGGCAGAATTTCTCCTGCGTCCCGGGGCAGGCGAGGGACATTGAGTCCGAATGGACTATGTTCCGCACCTCCATTTTCAAGGCGACTGCACAGAGGTGTGGTCGTAAGGTGGTCCGTGCCTGTCGTGGTCCCCGAACCCACTGGTGGATGCCAGCAGTAAGGGATGCCGTCAAGCTGAAGAAGGAGTCCTTTTTGGCCTTTTTGGCCTATGCGACTCCAGAGGCAGCTGACAAGTACCGGCTGGCGGTGGAGTGTAGCTTCGGCGGTCGCCAAGGCAAAAACTCGAGTGTGTGAGGAATTCGGTGAGGCCATGGAAAATGACTTCCTAATGGCTTCAAGGAAATTATGGTCCACCATCTGGCATCTTAGTAGGGGTCAGCGGTGCACCATTAACACTGTATACAGTGGAGATGGGGCACTGGTGACCTCAACTCGGGACGTTGTGAACCATTGGGCAGAATACTTCAAAGACCTCCTCAATTTCACTGACATGTCTTCTTCTGAGGAAGCAGAGTCTTTGGGCTCCAAGAAGGGCTCTCCCATCTCTGAGGCTGATGTCACCGATGTGGTTAAAAAAAACCCTGGGTGGCAAGGCCCCAGGGGTGCATGAGATCTGCCCGGAGTTCCTGAAAGCTCTGGATATTGTGGGGCTGTCCTGGCTGACACGCCTCTGCAACATTGTGTGGACATTGGGGACAGTGCACCTGGATTGGCAGACTGGTGGTCCCCCGTTTTAAGAAGGGGGACCGGAGGGTGTGTTCCAACCACAGAGGAATCACACTCCTCAGCCTTCCCGGTAAGATCTATTCAGGGGTGCTGGAGTGGAGGGTCCATCAGGAAGTCAAAGCTCGGATTCCGGCCGTGGAACAATGGACCAGCTGAACACCCTCGACAAGATACTCGAGGGTGCATGGGAATTTCTCCCTACCAGTCTACATGTGCTTTGTGGACTTGAAGAAGGCGTTCAACCATGTCCCTTCGGGATCTCTATAGTGGTGCTTCAGGAGAATGGGGTACTGGAATCCCTGATATGGGCTGTTCGGTCCCTGTACGACCGATGTCAGAGCCCGGTCCGCATTACCGGCAGTAAGTCGAATTCATTTCCGTTGAGGGTTGGACTCCGCCAAGGCTGCCCTTTTTTACCGATTCTGTTCATTACCTTTATAGACAGAATTTCTAAGCGCAGCCAAAGCGTTGAGCAGGTCCGGTTTGGGAGCCTCAGCATTTTGGGCATTTGCGGATGATGCGGTGCTGTTGGCTTCTTCAGGCCGTTACCTCCAACTCTTGCTGAAGCGGTTTGCTCTTAGTGTGAAGCGGCTGGGATGAAGATCAGCACCTCCAAATCTGAGACCATGGTCGTCAGTCGGTAAAGAGTGGAATGCCCTCTCCAGGTTGGGCATGAGGTCCTGCCCCAAGTGGAGGAGTTCAAGTATCTTGGGTTCTTGTTCACGAGTGAGGGTAGGATGCAACGGGAGATCCACAAGCGGATCAGTGCGGCGTCTGCTGTAATGCGTACTCAGGACTGGTCTGTCATGGTGAAGAAAGAGCTGAGCCTGAAAGGTGAAGCTCTTTAATTACCGGTCGATTTTTCTTCCTGTCCTCACCTATGGTCATGATTTGTGGGTCGTGACCGAAAGAAAAAGAGCCGGGATACAAGCAGCTGAAATGAGTTTACTCTGCAGCGTGTCAGGGCTCTCTCCCTTAGAGATAGGGTGAGAAGCTCGTTCACCCGGGAGAGGCTCAGCGTCAAGCCGCTGCTTCTCCGTGTTGAGAGGAGCCACTTGAGTCTAGTTTGGGCATCTGGTTAGGATGTCCCCCGGACATCTCCCTGGTGAGGTGTTTTGGTGATCCGGGAGCGCCTTGGGATAATTCCAGAAGAGCTGGACGAAGTTGCCAGGGAGAGGGAAGTCTGGGCTTCCTTGCTCAAGCTGCTGTCCCCCGTGACCCAACCCTGGAACACAGCGGTAGAAGATGGATGGATGGATGACAGCCACAAAAATTGACAATTAACTTTCAACTGTTTTCCAATATTTTCAGAGTTTGGTCGAGTGAACTCCCAAAGCCAAGCTGTGACTGTATGGCTACTACCAGAGAGATGTATGAAAATGGGTCATCTGCAAGGGCCGCAACCCAAATCATGAACTTTTTCCATTTTATGTATTATCGGACTTTAATAACTATTTCAATTTGGAAAAAAAATTAGTTTGAAAACTAGCCTGATTCTCTTGGATTTGTTTAGGTCACTTGTGCACCAAAATTTCATGTGCAAATAAGTTAAATCGTGGCACAGCAACTTCCGGTGGATTATTAGGTAAAGCTGGCCATCTTCTGCACCTTGAGCCACACTATAAAAAAGAAAGGGACCAGCATGGTAGCGGTACGCACAACAGGCCGTGAGAAGTTGGCTTTTACTCATGTGCTTAGTTGCCATGCTAATGGACAAAAACTGCCACCAGCGGTGATTTTTAAAAGGCCCACAGTAAAGTTTCCAACCGTATTAATTGTTAAGGCTAATCAAAAGGGCTGGATTGACAAGGACAAAATCCAAATGGTTTATTGCACACGTCACTGTTGCTGGTGATTTGTGACTCGAAGAGCGCACATCTCACATCCGTGAAAAAACATTCAGCAAAAGAACTCCGAGGTTGCCATCATTCCAGGAGGCTTGACCAAGTAAACCTCAACCACTGGATATTGGTGTAAACGGAGCATTTAAAGTGCAAGGTGGGAGCGATGGATGACGGAGAGTTATGCCACAATTTGTGAATGGATTGTGGATACCTGGGGTCACATGTCCGCTTGCACTGTTGTTTGAGCTTTCGCCAAAGCCGGTATCATTTCTGAGGAGCCTAACGGCAATGAGACCGACTCAGACATTGACGAATCAAACTTGCCCAGTTGTTTGTATTTGACACCATCGTGGAATTGTGGATGACGACAAAAAATAACGTGGGTACGTTGTTAATACTTTAGTAAAGTAGAACCAAACTCAGTTTGCTCTTACTGCCTTTGTTAAAAACATATGCGAGCGTGCATGCATGCTACCACATGTTTTAGGCTATTCCCTAATTGTGCAGTGTGTGTTATGTGTGTGCTAAAAAGCACCAGCAACGCTTTAAATCTTCTGTCTTTTAACCGTGAAAATATAGTACTTAAAATACTGGTTCCTCACAGTAAGGACTTTGAGCACTACTTCATAACCAAAAGGGACCCACAAACTGACAAAAAATTGAATCTTTTTGTTTCTGTTTGTTACCAAACCAGATGCACTCGCAAATGGCTCAGAAGTATGTTTGAGACTCCTGGCATCCCATCTGTGTGAAAAGAGCAACAAGCTGAGGTTTCCCATTAGTTCATTGTTTACAGTGGGTACTAATTTCATGTGCACTTTATAGTCACCATTAAACCCCTCTACCCTCAATCCATCAAGGCTAAAATGTTATGCCTTGAATTTCCCCCGGTCCACGATGAAATTCTCAAGTGTTCACCGGTCAGTGGTGAATGTGTGGGTATGTGAGGCAAATGTTTCCGTGCTTGGATAAACCCGCATTTGCAAGTGTCATGAAGGTAGCATCTCTTTTGTTAAGTTTTGTTGAAGGTGTCACGTCGGGGCATGGCGGTTCGAAGAGGTGCAGGATGTGGGAAAGGCGGAACCAATAAAAATGCAGGACTAACTGGGGAAAGGCTCGAGTGAAAGTGATTTATTAACAAAGGCAGGGTGAAAGAATCGAAAAATACAAAGTACAAACCAAAAACGTAAAACTGAAGCTGGCTGGGGCGACAAGGAACAGGAGGCAGCACAGGAAGGAGGGCAACGTGAGACGCGACGGCGAGGGGAAGACATACAAAGACCCGACAAGGAATGAGGCAAAACACTGGGGCTTAAATACTAACAGAACTAATGAAAACGCGAGACACCTGGGAACAAGGGGCGGGATAGCTGACAGGAGGACACACACGGGCGACAGGTGAGGTTGATTAAGGTAATGACACGTGGGGGAAAACACAGTGAACCTATACTTAAAACTAAACCACTAAAAACCCACAACAAAACACAGACAGATCATGACAGAAGGTCACAAAATTGTTTTATTAAAAATGCCTTCAAAATAACACAAAAACAACACACAACGAATATAAAGTGCACATAAAATTTGAACTCATCATCAGTGCCAACATTAATTGAATCCTGAGTTTTTTTTTCTGCAACAAGCTGGCCCCACCTAGGAGTGATGGATGACAATAACACATAAAGTATGTAGCTTGTGTCTCGTCAACTTTGTTGTTTAGTTTTAGTTGCAGTCACTGCAGAAATCCCCACCTCAAACTGATCTGATGTTGAAAATCTTGAACATACTTTTAAGGCCATCTTCATTTGCAATCACCAGCAGTTGATCATTTTCTTGCATAGACAGAATTGCATACACAGAATTAAGGGTTGGTTTGAATGATTCCATTCATTACATTTGGACTTGTCATTCTATTCATTTTATTTTGACTTGATATGATAGACTACCAACACCAGGTTTCACAGTAGGTGCAATGGCATGATTTTGCAGAGCCTCGAGGAAGACTGACAGACAGTGAGGGAGAGATCGAATTAGCCATTATCAATCGCAGACCTGTGCACGTTGGGGTATGAACAGGTCGGGGTATGAATAAGGACTATGAACGATGAAAAAGTAGTTGTAGATGACTTCAGTGCAGGACTATTGCCAAGTATGTAAAATTTAGACAAGGTAGGACAATGTGGGTGGAGTTACTGCAGCTTTTATTGTTCCAATATTGTGACTTTCAATGCCATATAGGCCACACCCACTGTCGAAACATCGTACTGATTTGTGGAGGGCATAAGGCATGGCCACTGGCTTTTCAAAAAACATTTAAGGGATATCACTTCAAGGGGCTCAGCAGAGTACATAAAAACATTAAGGATTTGCTATATGTTTTGCTGCCACTAGGTGGCGCTCGTACTATGATAAAAAATAGGCTTGTAGGTGTGTTTCACATTGGACTCCCATCCCATATATGAAGTTTTGCAAACATCAGATCATCTAGGTCCAATTACAGCAACTTTTACCGTTTTGGGGAGACATCAGACTTTGAGTTTGTATAGAGGCCACGCCCTTTAATGAAAAGTCATAAAAGTTGAGAACCTTAATGTTCCAATGTGTCATAGCTTTTCTGACCATTTTTTAGTTCATTTAGTCAAACAGGCATTTCACAGTACATAAAAGTATAAAAAATGAGATTTTTGTCCGCCACTGGGTGGCGCTGTAAATGATTTGAAAGTTTATCACATAGCTGTATTATTGCATGACTTTTAAAGTCCCAGGAAAGTTTCAGATGGTTTGAAGCTGTCATAGCTGAGTTATTAAGATTTTTGTCACTCTTGGCGAAGGAAGTATTAAACATAATTTGAAGCTCCGCCCCCATCTTTTCTGTCAAGAGATCTTCACGATATTTGGACTATGTGTGCCCCTCAGTTGGATAATGATTCATGCCAAAGTTGAAGGTAATGGGGTGAATCGTTTAAGAGAAAAAGGCACTAGTTTGAGACCAGCTAATGTCTAAGAATGGGACAAAACTGCACATTAAAAAAATTCATAACAATTTTTCTGTACATCCTAGCACATCACTTCTATTGACTTTTTTGTAGGTCTTGTAGTCCTTCATTTGCCTACAAAGTTTCATAGCTGTAGGTCAAACCAAACAGGATTGACTGTAATCTTTCGACTAATGACATTTTTTGCAGCCACTAGGTGGCGCTAGCTTTAAACTGGAATATATTTTTGTCGATATGTTCAGAAGAATATTTTCATCCAATGTGTGAAATTGTGAGAAGATCAGATCATCTGGGTCAAATTACAGCAACTTTTACTGGACAGATAAAGCTTCGGAATGAAAATGGTCGTAGAGGCCACGCCCATTATCGAAACTTCGTAAAATTTGGTGGAGGTCAGCAGGGCTGTCTAGAAGCTTATCAGACCTAATTTTAGCGATATTACATCAAAGGGCTCAGCTAAACACATAAAAACGTTTAAAAAATGCTCTATTTTTGGCTGCCACTAGGTGGCGCTCGCACTATAACAAAAAATACGTTGTTAGGTGTATTCCGCATTGGAAACCCATCAAATATGTAATGTTTAGAAAATATAAGACCATCTGGGTCCAAATACAGCAACTTTGTTCGTTTTGGCGAGACATCAGACTGACATTTTTGTTTGCCACTAGATGGCCTTATAAGCAATTGAAGATTTTTTTAAACACTTGTGTTAAGGGTTTAAGTCTTCATGTGTATGTGAAGTTTCAGATTTTTCTAAGCTTGTAAAGCTGAGTTATAAAGGTTTGTTTCACATGTGGCAAAGTAATCATCAAAGGCATAATATGAAGCCCCGCCCCCAACATATTTGATGGCGGATCATCACGAAAATTTGAACAATTGTGCCTCACAGTCAGATAAAACATCACAGCAAATTTGAAGGCGATCGGGTCAAGCGTTTGGGAGAAAAAAGGAGCAGTTCGGGACCTGCAAATGAGCAAAAACGGGCCAAAAGTGCACATTCAAAAATTCATAACTCTCTTTCTGTACATCTGAGCATATGGCTCGCGCTGACTTTTTTGTAGGGCTCGAGGTCCTACATAAGGCTACAAATTTTTGTAGCTTTAGGTCAAACGGGCCGGGAGGGAGAGGCTATTTTCCACTCATAAGGCCATTTTGGGGCCAATTACAGCCACTTTTTTCGTTTTGGTGAGTCATCTGACTTTGAGGTGGCGTGCAGACTACGCCCATTATCGAAAAGTCGTAAAATTTTAAAACCTTATTATACCATGTCTTAATGATATTCTGACCAATTTTGACTTGTTTTACTCAAACAGACTGAGCACAATACATGAAAGTGTAAAAAATGACATTTTAATCAACCACTAGGCGGCGCTAGTAGGTATTTAAAAAAACTTGTTTTAAAGGTGTTATAGACATAAGTTTCCATGTGTCTATGAAGTTTTAGATTTTTTTAAGCTAGTACATCAAAGTTATTAAGGTTTTTGTACCTCTTGGCGAAGGAAAAATTGAACACATAATTTGAAGCCACGCCAGTATCATATATGTCAGCGGATTTGCACCAAATTTTGCCCAGTTGTGCCCCTATGTCTAATTATATACCTCAGCAAATTTGAAGGCGATTGAAAAAAGCGTTTAGGAGAAACAAGGAGCAGTTTGGGACCTGCAAACGTGCAAAAATGGGCCAAAAATGCACATTCAAAAATTCATAACTCTTTTTCTGTACATCTGAGCACATGGCTCACGCTGACTTTTTTGTAGGTCTCTAGGTCCTACATATGCCTAAAAATTTTCGTAGCTCTAGGTCAAACGGGCCGGGACCAGGTGCACTTTTTCGACCTTAGGTGGCGCTGCAGAGCCATTTTTTATGCATTTTTTTGGGAAACACAAAAATATCAAATTTTTCACCGGGCCCGACAAATGTGCAAATTTTGGTGACTTTTCGTGCATGTTTAGGCCCTCAAAAATGGAAAAGCGCTGCACAGTAAATAATAATAATAACTAGAGCTGCAAGCAGCTATAAAGGGCCCTCGCAGACCTGTGCACGTTGGGGTATGAACAGGTCGGGGTATGAACAAGGACTACGAACGATGAAAAATTAGTTGTAGATGACTTCAGTGCAGGACTCTTACCAAATATGTAAAATTTAGACAAGGTGGGACAATGTGGGTGGAGTTACTGCAGCTGTTATTGTTCCAATTTTGTGACTTATAATGCCATATAGGCCGCACCCACTGTCGAAACATCGTACTGATATGTGGAGGGCATAAGGCATGGCCACAGGCTTTTCAAAAAACATTTAAGGGATATCACTTCAAGGGGCTCAGCAGAGTATATAAAAACGTTAAGGATTTGCTATATTTTTTTGCTGCCATTAGGTGGCGCTCGTACTATGATAAAAAATAGGCTCCTAGGTGTGTTTCACATTGGACTCCCATCCCATATATGAAGTTTAGCAAACATCAGATCATCTAGGTCCAATTACAGCAACTTTTACCGTTTTTGCGAGACATCAGACTTTGAGTTTGCATAGAGGCCACACCCTTTAATGAAAAGTCATAAAAGTTGAGAACCTTAATGTTCCAATGTGTCATAGCTTTTCTGACCATTTTTTAGTTCATTTAGTCAAACAGGCATTTCACAGTACATAAAAGTATAAAAAATGAGATTTTTGTCCGCCACTGGGTGGCGCTGTAAATGATTAGAAAGTTTATTACATAGCTGAATTATTGCATGACTTTTAAAGTCCCAGGAGAGTTTCAGATGGTTTGAAGCTGTCATAGCTGAGTTATTAAGATTTTTGTCACTCTTGGCGAAGGAAGTATTAAACCTAATTTGAAGCTCCGCCCCCATCTTTTATGTCAAGAGATCTTCACGATATTTGGCCTATGTGTGCCCCTCAGTTGGATAATGAGTCATGCCAAAGTTGAAGGTAATGGGGTGAATCGTTTAAGAGAAAAAGGCACTAGTTTGAGACCAGCTAATGTCTAAGAATGGGACAAAACTGCACATTAAAAAAATTCATAACAATTTTTCTGTACATCCTAGCACATCTTTTTTATTGACTTTTTTGTAGGTCTTACAGTCCTTCATTTGCCTACAAAGTTTCATAGCTGTAGGTCAAACCAAACAGGATTGACTGTAATCTTTCGACTAATGACATTTTTTGCAGCCACTAGGTGGCGCAAGCTTTAAACTGGAATATATTTTTGTCGATATGTTCAGGAGAATATTTTCATCCAATGTGTGAAATTGTGAGAAGATCAGATCATCTGGGTAAAATTACAGCAACTTTTACTGGACAGATAAAGCTTCGGAATGAAAATGGCCGTAGAGGCCACACCCATTATCGAAACTTCGTAAAATTTGGTGGAGGTCAGCAAGGCTGTCTAGAGGCTTTTCAGACTTAATTTCAGCGATATTACTTCAAAGGGCTCAGCTAAACACATAAAAACGTTTAAAAAATGCTATATTTTTGGCTGCCACTAGGTGGCGCTCGCACTATAACAAAAAATACGTTGATAGGTGTATTCCGCATTCGAAACCCATCAAATATATGAAGTTTAGAAAAGATAAGCCCATCTGGGACCAAACACAGCAACTTTGTTCGTTTTGGCGAGACATCAGACTGACATTTTTGTTTGCCACTAGATGGCCTTATAAGCAATTGAAGATTTTTTTAAACACTTGTGTTAAGGGCTTAAGTTTCCATGTGTCTGTGAAGTTTCAGATTTTTCCAAGCTTGTAAAGCTGAGTTATAAAGGTTTGTTTCACATGTGGCAAAGTAATCATCAAAGGCATAATATAAAGCCCCGCCCCCAACATATTTGTTGGCGGATCGTCACAAAAATTTGAATAATTGTGCCTCACAGTCAGATAAAACATCACAGCAAATTTGAAGGCGATCGGGTCAAGCGTTTGGGAGAAAAAAGGAGCAGTTCGGGACCTGCAAATGAGCAAAAACGGGCCAAAAGTGCACATTCAAAAATTCATAACTCTCTTTCTGTACATCTGAGCATATGGCTCGCGCTGACTTTTTTGTAGGGCTCGAGGTCCTACATAAGGCTACAAATTTTTGGAGCTCTAGGTCAAACGGGCCGGGAGTGAGAGGCTATTTTCCACTCATAAGGCCATTTTGGGGCCAATTACAGCCACTTTTTTCGTTTTGGCGAGTCATCTGACTTTGAGGTGGCGTGCAGACTACGCCCATTATCGAAATGTCGTAAAATTTAAAACCTTAATATTCCATGTCTTAATGATATTCTGACCAATTTTCATTTGTTTTACTCAAACAGACTGAGCACAATGCATGAAAGTGTAAAAAATAACATTTTAATCAACCAGTAGGCGGCGCTAGTAGGTATTTAAAAAAATTTTTTTCAAAGGTGTTAAAGACATAAGTTTCCATGTGTCTATGAAGTTTTAGATTTTTTTAAGCTAGTACAACAAAGTTATTAAGGTTTATGTCACTCTTGGCGAAGGAAAAATTGAACACATAATTTGAAGCCACGCCCCTATCATATATGTCAGCGGATCTGCACCAAATTTTGCCCAGTTGTGCCCCTATGTGTGAATATGGACCACAGCAAATTTGAAGGTGATTGAGTAAAGCGTTTAGGAGAAACAAGGAGCAGTTTGGGACCTGCAAACGTGCAAAAATGGGCCAAAAATGCACATTCAAAAATTCATAACTCTTTTTCTGTACATCTGAGCACATGGCTCGCGCTGACTTTTTTGTAGGTCTCTAGGTCCTACATATGCTTAAAAATTTTCGTAGCTCTAGGTCAAACGGGCCGGGACCAGGTGCACTTTTTCAACCTTAGGTGGCGCTGCAGAGCCATTTTTTTTGCATTGTTTTGGGAAACAGAAAAATATCCAATTTTTCACCGGGCCCGACAAATGTGCAAATTTTGGTGACTTTTCGTGCATGTTTAGGCCCTCAAAATTGGAAAAGCGCTGCACAGTAAATAATAATAATAAGAAGAACTAGAGCTGCAAGCAGCTATAAAGGGCCCTCGCAGACCTGTGCACGTTGGGGTATTAACAGGTATGAACAAGGACTATGAACGATGAAAAAGTAGTTGTAGTCATGACTTCAGTGCAGGACTCTTACCAAATATGTAAAATTTAGACAAGGTGGGACAATGTGGGTGGAGTTACTGCAGCTTTTATTGTTCCAATTTTGTGACTTTCAATGCGATATAGGCCACATTCACTGTCGAAACATCGTACTGATTTGCGGAGGGCATAAGGCATGGCCACTGGCTTTTCAAAAAACATTTAAGGGATGTCACTTCAAGGGGCTCAGCAGAGTACATAAAAACATTAAGGATTTGCTATATTTTTTGCTGCCACTAGGTGGCGCTCGTACTATGATTAAAAAATAGGCCTGTAGGTGTGTTTCACATTGGACTCCCATCCCATATATGAATTTTTAAAAATATATGATGGTCTAGGTCCAATTACAGCAACTTTTACCGTTTTCGCGAGACATCGGATTTTGAGTTGGCATAGAGGCCACGCCCTTTAATGAAAAGTCATAAAAGTTGAGAACCTTAATGTTCCAATGTGTCATAGCTTTTCTGACCATTTTTTAGTTCATTTAGTCAAACAGGCATTTCACAGTACATAAAAGTATAAAAAATAAGATTTTTGTCCGCCACTGGGTGGCGCTGTAAATGATTTGAAAGTTTATCACATAGCTGTATTATTGCATTACTTTTAAAGGCCCAGGAAAGTTTCAGATGGTTTGAAGCTGTCATAGCTGAGTTATTAAGATTTTTGTCACTCTTGGCAAAGGAAGTATTAAACATAATTGGAAGCTCCGCCCCCATCTTTTATGTCAAGAGATCTTCACGATATTTGGACTATGTGTGCCCCTCAGTTGGATAATGATTCATGCCAAAGTTGAAGGTAATGGGGTGAATCATTTAAGAGAAAAAGGCACTAGTTTGAGACCAGCTAATGTCTAAGAATGGGACAAAACTTTAATTAAAAAAATTCATAACAACTTTTCTGTACATCCTAGCACATCACTTCTATTGAAATTTTTGTAGGTCTTACAATCCTTCATTAGCCTACAAAGTTTCATAGCTGTAGGTCAAACCAAACAGGATTGACTGTAATCTTTCGACTAATGACTTTTTTTGCAGTCACTAGGTGGCGCTAGCTTTAAACTGGAATAAATTTTTGTCGCTATGTTCAGGATAATATTTTTATCCAATGTGTGAAATTGTGAGAAGATCAGATCATCTGGGTCAAATTACAGCAACTTTTACTGGACAGATAAAGCTTCGGAATGAAAATGGTCATAGAGGCCACACCCATTATCGAAACTTCGTAAAATTTGGTGGAGGTCATCAAGGTTGTCTAGAAACTTTGCAGACTTAATTTCAGCGATATTACATGAAAGGGCTCAGCTAAACACTTAAAAACGTTTAAAAAATGCTATATTTTTGGCTGCCACTAGGTGGCGCTCGCACTATAACAAAAAATACGTTGATAGGTGTATTCCGCATTGGAAACCCATCAAATATATGAAGTTTAGACAAGATAAGACCATCTGGGACCAAACACAGCAACTTTTTTCGTTTTGGCGAGACATCAGACTGACATTTTTGTTTGCCACTAGATGGCCTTATAAGCAATTGAAGATTTTTGTAAACACATGTGTTAAGGGCTTGAGTCTCCATGTGTCTGTGAAGTTTCAGATTTTTCTAAGCTTGTAAAGCTGAGTTATAAAGGTTTGTTTCACATGTGGCAAAGTAATCATCAAAGGCATAATATGAAGCCCCGCCCCCAACATATTTGATGGCGGATCATCACAAAAATTTGAACAATTGTGCCTCACAGTCAGATAAAACATCACAGCAAATTTGAAGTTGATCGGGTCAAGCGTTTGGGAGAAAAAAGGAGCTGTTCGGGACCTGCAAATGAGCAAAAACGGGCCAAAAGTGCACATTAAAAAATTCATAACTCTCTTTCTGTACATCTGAGCACATGGCTCGCGCTGACTTTTTTGTAGGGCTCGAGGTCCTACATAAGGCTACAAATTTTTGGAGCTCTAGGTCAAACGGGCCGGGAGTGAGAGGCTATTTTCCACTCATAAGGCCATTTTGGGGCCAATTACAGCCACTTTTTTCGTTTTGGCGAGTCATCTGACTTTGAGGTGGCGTGCAGACTCCGCCCATTATCGAAAAGTCGTAAAATTTTAAAACCTTAATATTCCATGTCTCAATGATATTCTGACCAATTTTCATGTGTTTTACTCAAACAGACAGAGCACAATACATGAAAGTGTAAAAAAAGACATTTTAATCAACCACTAGGCGGCGCTAGTAGGTATTTAAAAAAACTTTTTTTAAAGGTGTTAAGACATAAGTTGTCATGTGTCTATGAAGTTTTAGATTATTTTAAGCTAGTACATCAAAGTTATTAAGGTTTTTGTCCCTCTTGGCGAAGGAAAAATTGAACACATAATTTGAAGCCACGCCCCTATCACATATGTCAGCGGATCTGCACCAAATTTTGCCCACTTGTGCCCCTATGTGTGAATATGGACCACAGCAAATTTGAAGGCGATTGAGTAAAGCGTTTAGGAGAAACAAGGAGCAGTTTGGGACCTGCAAACGTGCAAAAATGGGCCAAAAATGCACATTCAAAAATTCATAACTCTTTTTCTGTACATCTGAGCACATGGCTCGCGTTGACTTTTTTGTAGGTCTTTAGGTCCTACATATGCCTAAAAATTTTCGTAGCTCTAGGTCAAACGGGCCGGGACCAGGTGCACTTTTTCGACCTTAGGTGGCGCTGCAGAGCCATTTTTTTTGCATTTTTTTGGGAAACACAAAAATATCCAATTTTTCACCGGGCCCACAAATGTGCAAATTTTGGTGACTTTTCGTGCATGTTTAGGCCCTCAAAAATGGAAAAGCGCTGCACAGTAAATAATAATAATAATAACTAGAGCTGCAAGCAGCTATAAAGGGCCCTCGCAGACCTGTGCACGTTGGGGTATGAACAGGCCGGGGTATGAACAAGGAGTATGAACGATGAAAACTTAGTTGTAGATGACTTCAGTGCAGGACTCTTACCAAATATGTAAAATTTAGACAAGGTGGGACAATTTGGGTTGAGTTACTGCAGCTATTATTGTTACAGTTTTGTGACTCTCAATGCCGTATGGGCCACACCCACTGTGGAAACATCGTACTCATTTGTGGAGGGCATAAGGCATGGCCCCTGGCTTTTCAGAAAACATTTAAGGGATATCACTTCAAGGGGCTCAGCAGAGTACATAAAAACGTTAAAGATGTGCTATATTTTTTTCTGCCACTAGGTGGCGCTCGTACTATGAGAAAAAATAGGCTTGTAGTTGTGTTTCACATTGGACTCCCATCCCATATACGAAGTTTTAAAAATATCAGATCGTCTAGGTCCAATTACAGCAACTTTTACCGTTTTCGCGAGACATCGAATTTTGAGTTGGCATAGAGGCCACGCCCTTCATTGAAAAGTCATAAAAGTTGAGAACCTTAATGTTCCAATGTGTCATAGCTTTTCTGACCATTTTTGAGTTCATTTAGTCAAACAGGCATTTCACAGTACATAAAAGTATAAAAAATGAGATGTTAGTCCGCCACTGGGTGGCGCTGTAAATGATTTGAAAGTTTATCACATAGCTGTATTATTGCATTACTTTTAAAGTCCCAGGAAAGTTTCAGATGTTTTGAAGCTGTCATAGCTGAGTTATTAAGATTTTTGTCACTCATGGCAAAGGAAGTATTAAACATAATTTGAAGCTCCGCCCCCATCTTTTATGTCAAGAGATCCTCACGATATTTGGACTATGTGTGCCCCTCAGTTGGATAATGATTCATGCCAAAGTTGAAGGTAATGGGGTGAATCATTTAAGAGAAAAAGGCACTAGTTTGAGACCATCTAATGGTTAAGAATGGGACAAAACTGCACATTAAAAAAATTCATAACAATTTTTCTGTACATCCTAGCACATCACTTCTATTGACATTTTTGTAGGTCTTACAGTCCTTCATTAGCCTACAAAGTTTCATAGCTGTAGGTCAAACCAAACAGGATTGACTGTAATCTTTCGACTAATGACTTTTTTTGCAGCCACTAGGTGGCGCTAGCTTTAAACTGGAATATATTTTTGTCGCTATGTTCAGGATAATATTTTTATCCAATGTGTGAAATTGTGAGAAGATCAGATCATCTGGGTCAAATTACAGCAACTTTTACTGGACAGATAAAGCTTCGGAATGAAAATGGTCACAGAGGCCACGCCCATTATCGAAACTTCGTAAAATTTAATGGAGGTCAGCAAGGCTCTCTAGAGGCTTGTCAGACTTAATTTCAGCAATATTACTTCAAAGGGCTCAGCTAAACACATAAAAACGTTTAAAAAATGCTATAGTTTTGGCTGCCACTAGGTGGCGCTCACACTATAGCAAAAAATAAGTTGATAGGTGTATTCCGCATTGGGAATCCATCAAATATGTAATGTTTAGAAAAGATAAGACCATCTGGGTCCAAATACAGCAATTTTGTTCGTTTTCGCGAGAAATCAGACTGACATTTTTGTTTGCCACTAGGTGGCCTTATAAGCAATTTAAGATTTTTTTAAACACATGTGTTAAGGGCTTGAGTCTTTATGTGTCTGTGAAGTTTCAGATTTTTCCAAGCTTGGAAAGCTGAGTTATAAAGGTTTGTTTCACATGTGGCAAAGTAATCATCAAAGGCTTAATATGAAGCCCCGCCCCCAACATATTTGTTGGCGGATCGTCACGAAAATTTGAACAATTGTGGCTCACAGTCAGATAAAACATCACAGCAAATTTGAAGTCGATCGGGTCAAGCGTTTGGGAGAAAAAAGGAGCAGTTCGGGACCTGCAAATGAGCAAAAACGGGCCAAAGGTGCACATTCAAAAATTCATAACTCTCTTTCTGTACATCTGAGCATATGGCTCACGCTGACTTTTTTGTAGGGCTTGAGGTCCTACATAAGGCTACAAATTTTTGTAGCTCTAGGTCAAATGGGCCGGGAGTAAGAGGCTATTTTCCACTCATAAGGCCATTTTGGGGCCAATTACAGCCACTTTTTTCGTTTTGGCGAGTCATCTGACTTTGAGGTGGCGTGCAGACTACGCCCATTATCGAAAAGTCGTAAAAATTTAAAACCTTAATATTCCATGTCTTATTGATATTCTGACCAATTTTCATTTGTTTTACTCAAACAGACTGAGCACAATACATGAGAGTGTAAAAAATGACATTTTAATCAACCACTAGGCGGCGCTAGTAGGTATTTAAAAAAACTTTTTTTTAAAGGTGTTAAAGACATAAGTTTCCATGTGTCTATGAAGTTTTAGATTTTTTTAAGCTAGTACATCAAAGTTATTAAGGTTTTTGTCCCTCTTGGCGAAGGAAAAATTGAACACATTATTTGAAGCCACGCCCCTATCATATATGTCAGCGGATCTGCACCAAATTTCGCACACTTGTGCCCCTATGTGTGAATATGGACCACAGCAAATTTGAAGGTGATTGAGTAAAGCGTTTAGGAGAAACAAGGAGCAGTTTGGGACCTACAAACGTGCAAAAATGGGCCAAAAATGCACATTCAAAAATTCATAACTCTTTTTCTGTACATCTGAGCACATGGCTCGCGCTGACTTTTTTGTAGGTCTCTAGGTCCTACATATGCCAAAAATTTTTCGTAGCTCTAGGTCAAACGGGCCGGGACCAGGTGCACTTTTTCGACCTTAGGTGGCGCTGCAGAGCCATTTTTTTTGCATTGTTTTGGGAAACACAAAAATATCCAATTTTTCACCGGGCCCGACAAATGTGCAAATTTTGGTGACTTTTCGTGCATGTTTAGGCCCTCAAAAATGGAAAAGCGCTGCACAGTAAATAATAATAATAATAATAATAATAAGAACTAGAGCTGCAAGCAGCTATAAAGGGCCCTCGCAGACCTGTGCACGTTGGGGTATGAACAGGTCGGGGTATGAACAAGGACTATGAACAATGAAATAGTAGTTGTAGATGACTTCAGTGCAGGACTCTTACCAAATATGTAAAATTTAGACAAGGTGGGACAATGTGGGTGGAGTTACTGCAGCTTTTATTGTTCCAATTTTGTGACTTTCAATGCCATATAGGCCACACCCACTGTCGAAACATCGCACTGATTTGTGGAGGGCATAAGGCATGGCCACTGGCTTTTCAGAAAACATTTAAGGGATATCACTTCAAGGGGCTCAGCAGAGTACATAAAAACATTAAGGATTTGCTATATTTTTTGCTGCCACTAGGTGGCGCTCGTACTATGATAAAAAATAGGCTTGTAGGTGTGTTTCACATTGGACTCCCATCCCATATATGAAGTTTTGCAAACATCAGATCATCTAGGTCCAATTACAGCAACTTTCACCGTTTTGGGGAGACATCAGACTTTGAGTTTGCATAGAGGCCACGCCCTTTAATGAAAAGTCATAAAAGTTGAGAACCTTAATGTTCCAATGTGTCATAGCTTTTCTGACCATTTTTTAGTTCATTTAGTCAAACAGGCATTTCACAGTACATAAAAGTATAAAAAATGAGATTTTTGTCCGCCACTGGGTGGCGCTGTAAATGATTTGAAAGTTTATCACATAGCTGTATTATTGCATGACTTTTAAAGTCCCAGGAAAGTTTCAGATGGTTTGAAGCTGTCATAGCTGAGTTATTAAGATTTTTGTCACTCTTGGCGAAGGAAGTATTAAACATAATTTGAAGCTCCGCCCCCATCTTTTCTGTCAAGAGATCTTCACGATATTTGGACTATGTGTGCCCCTCAGTTGGATAATGATTCATGCCAAAGTTGAAGGTAATGGGGTGAATCGTTTAAGAGAAAAAGGCACTCGTTTGAGACCAGCTAATGTCTAAGAATGGGACAAAACTGCACATTAAAAAAATTCTTAACAATTTTTCTGTACATCCTAGCACATCACTTCTATTGACTTTTTTGTAGGTCTTGCAGTTCTTCATTTGCCTACAAAGTTTCATAGCTGTAGGTCAAACCAAACAGGATTGACTGTAATCTTTCGACTAATGACATTTTTTGCAGCCACTAGGTGGCGCTAGCTTTAAACTGGAATATATTTTTGTCGATATGTTCAGGAGAATATTTTCATCCAATGTGTGAAATTGTGAGATCAGATCAGATCATCTGGGTCAAATTAGAGCAACTTTTACTGGACAGATAAAGCTTCGGAATGAAAATGGTCGTAGAGGCCACGCCCATTATCGAAACTTCGTAAAATTTGGTGGAGGTCAGCAGGGCTGTCTAGAGGCTTTTCAGACCTAATTTCAGCGATATTACATCAAAGGGCTCAGCTAAACACATAAAAACGTTTAAAAAATGCTCTATTTTTGGCTGCCACTAGGTGGCGCTCGCACTATAACAAAAAATACGTTGATAGGTGTATTCCGCATTGAAAACCCATCAAATATATGAAGTTTAGAAAAGATAAGACCATCTGGGACCAAACACAGCAACTTTGTTCGTTTTGGCGAGACATCAGACTGACATTTTTGTTTCCCACTAGATGGCCTTATAAGCAATTGAAGATTTTTTTAAACACTTGTGTTAAGGGCTTAAGTCTTCATGTGTATGTGAAGTTTCAGATTTTTCTAAGCTTGTAAAGCTGAGTTATAAAGGTTTGTTTCACATGTGGCAAAGTAATCATCAAAGGCATAATATGAAGCCCCGCCCCCAACATATTTGTTGGCAGATCATCCCGAAAATTTGAACAATTGTGCCTCACAGTCAGATCAAACATCACAGCAAATTTGAAGTCGATCGGGTCAAGCGTTTGGGAGAAAAAAGGAGCAGTTCGGGACCTGCAAATGAGCAAAAACGGGCTAAAGGTGCACCTTCAAAAATTCATAACTCTCTTTCTGTACATCTGAGCACATGGCTCGCGCTGACTTTTTTGTAGAGGTCGAGGTCCTACATAAGGCTACAAATTTTTGGAGCTCTAGGTCAAACGGGCCGGGAGTGAGAGGCTATTTTCCACTCATAAGGCCATTTTGGGGCCAATTACAGCCACTTTTTTCATTTTGGCGAGTCATCTGACTTTGAGGTGGCGTGCAGACTACGCCCATTATCGAAATGTCGTAAAATTTTGAAACCTTAATATTCCATGTCTTAATGATATTCTGACCAATTTTCATTTGTTTTACTCAAACAGACTGAGCACAATACATGAAAGTGTAAAAAATAACATTTTAATCAACCACTAGGCGGCGCTAGTAGGTATTTAAAAAAACTTTTTTCAAACGTGTTAAAGACATAAGTTTCCATGTATCTATGAAGTTTTAGATTTTTTTAAGCTAGTACAACAAAGTTATTAAGGTTTATGTCACTCTTGGCGAAGGAAAAATTGAACACATAATTTGAAGCCACGCCCCTATCATATATGTCAGCGGATCTGCACCAAATTTTGCCCACTTGTGCCCCTATGTGTGAATATGGACCACAGCAAATTTGAAGGTGATTGAGTAAAGCGTTTAGGAGAAACAAGGAGCAGTTTGGGACCTGCAAACGTGCAAAAATGGGCCAAAAATGCACATTCAAAAATTCATAACTCTTTTTCTGTACATCTGAGCACATGGCTCGCGCTGACTTTTTTGTAGGTCTCTAGGTCCTACATATGCCTAAAAATTTTCGTAGCTCTAGGTCAAACGGGCCGGGACCAGGTGCACTTTTTCAACCTTAGGTGGCGCTGCAGAGCCATTTTTTTTGCATTGTTTTGGGAAACACGAAAATATCCAATTTTTCACCGGGCCCGACAAATGTGCAAATTTTGGTGACTTTTCGTGCATGTTTAGGCCCTCAAAAATGGAAAAGCGCTGCACAGTAAATAATAATAATAATAATAATAATAATAATAATAATAATCTGGAGAAAAACAAGAGGGCTCTCGCAGCGGTAGCTGCTCGGGCCCTAATAATAATCTGGAGAAAAACAAGAGGGCTCTCGCAGCGGTAGCTGCTCGGGCCCTAATAATAATCTGGAGAAAAACAAGAGGGCTCTCGCAGCGGTAGCTGCTCGGGCCCTAATAACTAGAGCTGCAAGCAGCTATAAAGGGCCCTCGCAGACCTGTGCACGTTGGGGTATGAACAGGTCGGGGTATAAACAAGGACTATGAATGATGAAAAATTAGTTGTAGATCCCTTCAGTGCAGGACTATTACCAAATATGTAAAATTTAGACAAGGTGGGACAATGTGGGTGGAGTTACTGCAGCTTTTATTGTTCCAATTTTGTGACTTTCAATGCCATATACGCCACAGCCACTGTCGAAACATCGTACTGATATGTGGAGGGCATAAGGCATGGCCACTGGCTTTTCAGAAAACATTTAAGGGATATCACTTCAAGGGGCTCAGCAGAGTACATAAAAACGTTAAGGATTTGTTATATTTTTTGCTGCCATTAGGTGGCGCTCGTACTATGATAAAAAATAGGCTCCTAGGTGTGTTTCACATTGGACTCCCGTCCCATATTTGAAGTTTTGCAAACATCAGATCATCTAGGTCCAATTACAGCAACTTTTACCGTTTTGGGGAGACATCAGACTTTGAGTTTGCATAGAGGCCACGCCCTTTAATGAAAAGTCATAAAAGTTGAGAACCTTAATGTTCCAATGTGTCATAGCTTTTCTGACCATTTTTTAGTTCATTTAGTCAAACAGGCATTTCACAGTACATAAAAGTATAAAAAATGAGATTTTTGTCCGCCACTGGGTGGCGCTGTAAATGATTTGAAAGTTTATCACATAGCTGTATTATTGCATTACTTTTAAAGGCCCAGGAGAGTTTCAGATGGTTTGAAGCTGTCATAGCTGAGTTATTAAGATTGTTGTCACTCTTGGCAAAGGAAGTATTAAACATAATTTAAAGCTCCGCCCGCATCTTTTATGTCAAGAGATCTTCACGATATTTGGACTATGTGTGCCCCTCAGTTGGATAATGATTCATGCCAAAGTTGAAGGTAATGGGGTGAATCGTTTAAGAGAAAAAGGCACTAGTTTGAGACCAGCTAATGTCTAAGAATGGGACAAAACTGCACATTAAAAAAAATCATAACAATTTTTCTGTACATCCTAGCACATCTTTTCTATTGACTTTTTTGTAGGTCTTACAGTCCTTCATTTGCCTACAAAGTTTCATAGCTGTAGGTCAAACCAAACAGGATTGTTTGTAATCTTTCGACTAATGACATTTTTTGCAGCCACTAGGTGGCGCTAGCTTTAAACTGGAATATATTTTTGTCGATATGTTCAGGAGAATATTTTCATGCAATGTGTGAAATTGTGAGAAGATCAGATCATCTGGGTCAAATTACAGCAAATTTTACTGGACAGATAAAGCTTTGGAATGAAAATGGTCGTAGAGGCCACGCCCATTATCGGAACTTCGTAAAATTTGGTGGAGGTCAGCAGGGCTGTCTAGAGGCTTTTCAGACTTAATTTCAGCGATATGACTTCAAAGGGCTCAGCTAAACACATAAAAACGTTTAAAAAATGCTATATTTTTGGCTGCCACTAGGTGGCGCTCGCACTATAACAAAAAATACGTTGATAGGTGTATTTTGCATTGGAAACCCATCAAATATATGAAGTTTAGAAAAGATAAGACCATCTGGGACCAAACACAGCAACTTTGTTCGTTTTGGCGAGACATCAGACTGACATTTTTGTTTGCCACTAGATGGCCTTATAAGCAATTGAAGATTTTTTTAAACACTTGTGTTAAGGGCTTGAGTCTCCATGTGTCTGTGAAGTTTCAGATTTTTCTAAGCTTGTAAAGCTGAGTTATAAAGATTTGTTTCACATGTGGCAAAGTAATCATCAAAGGCATAGTATAAAGCCCCGCCCCCAACATATTTGATGGCGGATCATCACAAAAATTTGAACAATTGTGCCTCACAGTCAGATAAAACATCACAGCAAATTTGAAGTCAATCGGGTCAAGCGTTTGGGAGAAAAAAGGAGCAGTTCGGGACCTGCAAATGAGCAAAAACGGGCCAAAAGTGCACATTCAAAAATTCATAACTCTCTTTGTGTACATCTGAGCACATGGCTCGCGCTGACTTTTTTGTAGAGCTCGAGGTCCTACATAAGGCTACAAATTTTTGGAGCTCTAGGTCAAACGGGCCGGGAGTGAGAGGCTATTTTCCACTCATAAGGCCATTTTGGGGCCAATTACAGCCCCTTTTTTCGTTTTGGCGAGTCATCTGACTTTGAGGTGGCGTGCAGACTACGCCCATTATCGAAAAGTCATAAAATTTTAAAACCTTAATATTCCATGTCTTATTGATATTCTGACCAATTTTCATTTGTTGTACTCAAACAGACTGAGCACAATACATGAAAGTGTAAAAAATGACATTTTAATCAACCACTAGGCGGCGCTAGTAGGTATTTAAAAAAACTTTTTTTAAAGGTGTTAAAGACATAAGTTTTCATGTGTCTATGAAGTTTTAGATTTTTTTTAAGCTAGTACATCAAAGTTATTAAGGTTTTTGTCCCTCTTGGCGAAGGAAAAATTGAACACATAATTTGAAGCCACGCCCCTATCATATATGCCAGCGGATCTGCACCAAATTTTGCCCACTTGTGCCCCTACGTGTGAATATGGACCACAGCAAATTTGAAGGTGATTGAGTAAAGCGTTTAGGAGAAACAAGGAGCAGTTTGGGACCTACAAACGTGCAAAACTGGGCCAAAAATGCACATTCAAAAATTCATAACTCTTTTTCTGTACATCTGAGCACATGGCTCGCGCTGACTTTTTTGTAGGTCTCTAGGTCCTACATATGCCTAAAAATTTTCGTAGCTCTAGGTCAAACGGGCCGGGACCAGGTGCACTTTTTCAACCTTAGGTGGCGCTGCAGAGCCATTTTTTTGCATTGTTTTGGGAAACAGAAAAATATCCAATTTTTCACCGGGCCCGACAAATGTGCAAATTTTGGTGACTTTTCGTGCATGTTTAGGCCCTCAAAAATGGAAAAGCGCTGCACAGTAAATAATAATAATAATAATAATAATAATAATAATAATAATAATAATAAGAATAAGAATCTGGAGAAAAACAAGAGGGCTCTCGCAGCGGTAGCTGCTCGGGCCCTAACTAGAGCTGCAAGCAGCTATAAAGGGCCCTCGCAGACCTGTGCACGTTGGGATATGAACAGGTCGGGGTATGAACAAGGACTATGAATGATGAAAAATTTGTTGTAGATCACTTCAGTGCAGGACTATTACCAAATATGTAAAATTTAGACAAAGTGGAACAATGTGTGTGGAGTTACTGCAGCTTTTATTGTTCCAATTTTGTGACTTTCCATGCCATATAGGCCACACCCACTGTCGAAACATTGTACTGATTTGTGGGGGGCATAAGGCATGGCCACTGGTTTTTCAGAAAACATTTAGGGGTTTCACTTCAAGGGGCTCAGCAGACTACATAAAAGCATTAAGGATTTGCTATATTTTTTGCTGCCACTAGGTGGCGCTCGTACTATGGTAAAAAATAGGCTTGTAGGTGTGTTTCACATTGGACTCCCATCCCATATATGAAGTTTTGCAAACATCAGATCATCTAGGTCCAATTACAGCAACTTTCACCGTTTTGGGGAGACATCAGACTTTGAGTTTGCATAGAGGCCACGCCCTTTAATGAAAAGTCATAAAAGTTGAGAACCTTAATGTTCCAATGTGTCATAGCTTTTCTGACCATTTTTTAGTTCATTTAGTCAAACAGGCATTTCACAGTACATAAAAGTATAAAAAATAAGATTTTTGTCTGCCACTGGGTGGCGTTGTAAATGATTTGAAAGTTTATCACATAGCTGTATTATTGCATGACTTTTAAAGTCCCAGGAAAGTTTCAGATGGTTTGAAGCTGCCATAGCTCAGTTATTAAGATTTTTGTCACTCTTGGCGAAGGAAGTATTAAACATAATTTGAAGCTCCGCCCCCATCTTTTATGTCAAGAGATCTTCACGATATTTGAACTATGTGTGCCCCTCAGTTGGATAATGATTTATGCCAAAGTTGAAGGTAATAGGGTGAATCGTTTGAGAAAAAGGCACTAGTTTGAGACCAGCTAATGTCTAAGAATGGGACAAAACTGCACATTAAAAAAATTCATAACAATTTTTCTGTACATCCTAGCACATCACTTCTATTGACTTTTTTGTAGGTCTTACAGTTCTTCATTTGCCTACAAAGTTTCATAGCTGTAGGTCAAACCAAACAAGATTGACTGTAATCTTTCGACTAATGACATTTTTTGCAGCCACTAGGTGGCGCTAGCTTTAAACTGGAATATGTTTTTGTCGATATGTTCAGGAGAATATTTTCATCCAATGTGTGAAATTGTGAGAAGATCAGATCATCTGGGTCAAATTACAGCAATTTTTACTGGACAGATAAAGCTTCGGAATGAAAATGGTCGTAGAGGCCACGCCCATTATTGAAACTTCGTAAAATTTGGTGGAGGTCAGCAAGGCTGTCTAGAGGCTTTTCAAACTTAATTTCAGCGATAGTACTTCAAAGGGCTCAGCTAAACACTTAAAAACGTTTAAAAAATGCTATATTTTTGGCTGCCACTAGGTGGCGCTCGCACTATAACAAAAAATACGTTGATAGGTGTATTCCGCATTGGAAACCCATCAAATGTATGAAGTTTAGAAAAGATAAGACCATCTGGGACCAAACACAGCAACTTTGTTCGTTTTGGCGAGACATCAGACTGACATTTTTGTTTGCCACTAGATGGCCTTATAAGCAATTGAAGATTTTTTTAAACACTTGTGTTAAGGGCTTGAGTCTCCATGTGTCTGTGAAGTTTCAGATTTTTCTAAGCTTGTAAAGCTGAGTTATAAAGATTTGTTTCACATGTGGCAAAGTAATCATCCAAGGCATAGTATAAAGCCCCGCCCCCAACATATTTGATGGCGGATCATCACAAAAATTTGAACAATTGTGCCTCACAGTCAGATAAAACATCACAGCAAATTTGAAGTCAATCGGGTTTAAGCGTTTGGGAGAAAAAAGGAGCAGTTCGGGACCTGCAAATGAGCAAAAACGGGCCAAAAGTGCACATTCAAAAATTCATAACTCTCTTTGTGTACATCTGAGCACATGGCTCGCGCTGACTTTTTTGTAGGGCTCGAGGTCCTACATAAGGCTACAAATTTTTGGAGCTCTAGGTCAAACGGGCCGGGAGTGAGAGGCTATTTTCCACTCATAAGGCCATTTTGGGGCCAATTACAGCCCCTTTTTTCGTTTTGGCGAGTCATCTGACTTTGAGGTGGCGTGCAGACTACGCCCATTATCGAAAAGTCATAAAATTTTAAAACCTTAATATTCCATGTCTTATTGATATTCTGACCAATTTTCATTTGTTGTACTCAAACAGACTGAGCACAATACATGAAAGTGTAAAAAATGACATTTTAATCAACCACTAGGCGGCGCTAGTAGGTATTTAAAAAAACTTTTTTTAAAGGTGTTAAAGACATAAGTTTCCATGTGTCTATGAAGTTTTAGATTTTTTTAAGCTAGTACATCAAAGTTATTAAGGTTTTTGTCCCTCTTGGCGAAGGAAAAATTGAACACATAATTTGAAGCCACGCCCCTATCATATATGCCAGCGGATCTGCACCAAATTTTGCCCACTAGTGCCCCTACGTGTGAATATGGACCACAGCAAATTTGAAGGTGATTGAGTAAAGCGTTTAGGAGAAACAAGGAGTAGTTTGGGACCTACAAACGTGCAAAACTGGGCCAAAAATGCACATTCAAAAATTCATAACTCTTTTTCTGTACATCTGAGCACATGGCTCGCGCTGACTTTTTTGTAGGTCTCTAGGTCCTACATATGCCTAAAAATTTTCGTTGCTCTAGGTCAAACGGGCCGGGACCAGGTGCACTTTTTCGACCTTAGGTGGCGCTGCAGAGCCATTTTTTTTGCATTGTTTTGGGAAACAGAAAAATATCCAATTTTTCACCGGGCCCGACAAATGTGCAAATTTTGGTGACTTTTCGTGCATGTTTAGGCCCTCAAAAATGGAAAAGCGCTGCACAGTAAATAATAATAATAATAATAATAATAATAATAATAATAAGAATAATAATAATCTGGAGAAAAACAAGAGGGCTCTCGCAGCGGTAGCTGCTCGGGCCCTAATAATAATCTGGAGAAAAACAAGAGGGCTCTCGCAGCGGTAGCTGCTCGGGCCCTAATAACTAGAGCTGCAAGCAGCTATAAAGGGCCCTCGCAGACCTGTGCACGTTGGGGTATGAACAGGTCGGGGTATGAACAAGGACTATGAATGATGAAAAATTAGTTGTAGATCCCTTCAGTGCAGGACTCTTACCAAATATGTAAAATTTAGACAAGGTGGGACAATGTGGGTGGAGTAACTGCAGCTTATATTGTTCCAATTTTGTGACTTTCAATGCCATATAGGTCACACCCACTGTCGAAACATCGTAGTGATTTGTGGAGGGCATAAGGCATGGCCACTGGCTTTTCAGAAAACATTTAAGGGATATCACTTCAAGGGGCTCAGCAGAGTACATAAAAATATTAAGGATTTGCTATATTTTTTGCTGCCACTAGGTGGCGCTCGTACTATGATAAAAATCAGACTTGTAGGTGTGTTTCACATTGGACTCCCATCCCATATACGAAGTTTTAAAAATACCAGATCGTCTAGGTCCAATTACAGCAACTTTTACCGTTTTCGCGAGACATGGGATTTTGAGTTGGCATAGAGGCAACGCCCTTTATTGAAAAGTCATAAAAGTTGAGAACCTTAATGTTCCAATGTGTCATAGCTTTTCTGACCATTTTTTAGTTCATTTAGTCAAACAGGCATTTCACAGTACATAAAAGTATAAAAAATGAGATTTTTGTCCGCCACTGGGTGGCGCTGTAAATGATTTGAAAGTTTATCACATAGCTAAATTATTGCATTACTTTTAAAGGGCCAGGAAAGTTTCAGATGGTTTGAAGCTGTCATAGCTGAGTTATTAAGACTTTTTGTCACTCTCGGCAAAGGAAGTATTAAACATAATTTGAAGCTCTGCCCGCATCTTTTATGTCAAGAGATCTTCACGATATTTGGCCTATGTGTGCCCCTCAGTTGGATAATGATTCATGCCAAAGTTGAAGGTAATGGGGTAAATCGTTTAAGAGAAAAAGACACTAGTTTGAGACCAGCTAACGTCTAACAATGGGACAAAATTGCACATTGAAAAAATTCATAACAATTTTTCTCTACATCCTAGCACATCACTTCTATTGACTTTTTTGTAGGTCTTGCAGTCCTTCATTTGCTTACAAAGTTTCATAGCTGTAGGTCAAACCAAACAGGATTGACTGTAATCTTTCGACTAATGACATTTTTTGCAGCCACTAGGTGGCGCTAGCTTTAAACTGGAATGTATTTTTGTCGATATGTTCAGGAGAATATTTTCATCCAATGTGTGAAATTGTGAGAAGATCAGATCATCTGGGTCAAATTACAGCAACTTTTACTGGACAGATAAAGCTTCGGAATGAAAATGGCCGTAGAGGCCACACCCATTATCGAAACTTCGTAAAATTTGGTGGAGGTCAGCAAGCCTGTCTAGAGGCTTTTCAGACTTAATTTCAGCGATATTACTTCAAAGGGCTCAGCTAAACACATAAAAACGTTTAAAAAATGCTATATTTTTGGCTGCCACTAGGTGGCACTCGCACTATAACAAAAAATACGTTGATAGGTGTATTCCGCATTGGAAACTCATTAAATATATGAAGTTTAGAAAAGATAAGACTATCTGGGACCAAACACAGCAACTTTGTTCGTTTTTGCGAGACATCAGACTGACATTTTTGTTTGCCACTAGATGGCCTTATAAGCAATTGAAGATTTTTTTAAACACTTGTGTTAAGGGCTTAAGTTTCCATGTGTCTGTGAAGTTTCAGATTTTTCCAAGCTTGTAAAGCTGAGTTATAAAGGTTTGTTTCACATGTGGCAAAGTAATCATCAAAGGCATAATATAAAGCCCCGCCCCCAACATATTTGTTGGCGGATCGTCACAAAAATTTGAACAATAGTGCCTCACAGTCAGCTAAAACATCACAGCAAATGTGAAGGCGATCGTGTCAAGCGTTTGGAAGAAAAAAGGAGCAGTTCGGGACCTGCAAATGAGCAAAAACGGGCCAAAAGTGCACATTCAAAAATTCATAACTCTCTTTCTGTACATCTGAGCATATGGCTCGCGCTAACTTTTTTGTAGGGCTCGAGGTCCTACATAAGGCTACAAATTTTTGGAGCTCTAGGTCAAACGGGCCGGGAGTGAGAGGCTATTTTCCACTCATAAGGCCATTTTGGGGCCAATTACAGCCACTTTTTTCGTTTTGGCGAGTCATCTGACTTTGAGGTGGCGTGCAGACTACGCCCATTATCGAAATGTCGTAAAATTTTAAAACCTTAATATTCCATGTCTTAATGATATTCTGACCAATTTTCATTTGTTTTACTCAAACAGACTGAGCACAATACATGAAAGTGTAAAAAATGACATTTTAATCAACCACTAGGCGGCGCTAGTAGCTATTTAAAAAAACTTTTTTTAAAGGTGTTAAAGACAAAAGTTTCCATGTGTCTATGAAGTTTTAGATTTTTTTAAGCTAGTACAACAAAGTTATTAAGGTTTATGTCACTCTTGGCGAAGGAAAAATTGAACACATAATTTGAAGCCACGCCCCTATCATATATGTCAGCGGATCTGCACCAAATTTTGCCCAGTTGTGCCCCTATGTGTGAATATGGACCACAGCAAATTTGAAGGTGATTGAGTAAAGCGTTTAGGAGAAACAAGGAGCAGTTTGGGACCTGCAAACGTGCAAAAATGGGCCAAAAATGCACATTCAAAAATTCATAACTCTTTTTCTGTACATCTGCGCACATGGCTCGCGCTGACTTTTTTGTAGGTCTCTAGGTCCTACATATGGCTAAAAATTTTCGTAGCTCTAGGTCAAACGGGCCGGGACCAGGTGCACTTTTTCAACCTTAGGTGGCGCTGCAGAGCCATTTTTTTTGCATTGTTTTGGGAAACAGAAAAATATCCAATTTTTCACCGGGCCCGACAAATGTGCAAATTTTGGTGACTTTTCGTGCATGTTTAGGCCCTCAAAAATGGAAAAGCGCTGCACAGTAAATAATAATAATAATAATAATAATAATAATAATAATAATAAGAATAATAATAATCTGGAGAAAAACAAGAGGGCTCTCGCAGCGGTAGCTGCTCGGGCCCTAATAATAATCTGGAGAAAAACAAGAGGGCTCTCGCAGCGGTAGCTGCTCGGGCCCTAATAACTAGAGCTGCAAGCAGCTATAAAGGGCCCTCGCAGACCTGTGCACGTTGGGGTATGAACAGGTCGGGGTATGAACAAGGACTATGAATGATGAAAAATTAGTTGTAGATCCCTTCAGTGCAGGACTCTTACCAAATATGTAAAATTTAGACAAGGTGGGACAATGTGGGTGGAGTAACTGCAGCTTATATTGTTCCAATTTTGTGACTTTCAATGCCATATAGGTCACACCCACTGTCGAAACATCGTAGTGATTTGTGGAGGGCATAAGGCATGGCCACTGGCTTTTCAGAAAACATTTAAGGGATATCACTTCAAGGGGCTCAGCAGAGTACATAAAAATATTAAGGATTTGCTATATTTTTTGCTGCCACTAGGTGGCGCTCGTACTATGATAAAAATCAGACTTGTAGGTGTGTTTCACATTGGACTCCCATCCCATATACGAAGTTTTAAAAATACCAGATCGTCTAGGTCCAATTACAGCAACTTTTACCGTTTTCGCGAGACATGGGATTTTGAGTTGGCATAGAGGCAACGCCCTTTATTGAAAAGTCATAAAAGTTGAGAACCTTAATGTTCCAATGTGTCATAGCTTTTCTGACCATTTTTTAGTTCATTTAGTCAAACAGGCATTTCACAGTACATAAAAGTATAAAAAATGAGATTTTTGTCCGCCACTGGGTGGCGCTGTAAATGATTTGAAAGTTTATCACATAGCTAAATTATTGCATTACTTTTAAAGGGCCAGGAAAGTTTCAGATGGTTTGAAGCTGTCATAGCTGAGTTATTAAGACTTTTTGTCACTCTCGGCAAAGGAAGTATTAAACATAATTTGAAGCTCTGCCCGCATCTTTTATGTCAAGAGATCTTCACGATATTTGGCCTATGTGTGCCCCTCAGTTGGATAATGATTCATGCCAAAGTTGAAGGTAATGGGGTAAATCGTTTAAGAGAAAAAGACACTAGTTTGAGACCAGCTAACGTCTAACAATGGGACAAAATTGCACATTGAAAAAATTCATAACAATTTTTCTCTACATCCTAGCACATCACTTCTATTGACTTTTTTGTAGGTCTTGCAGTCCTTCATTTGCTTACAAAGTTTCATAGCTGTAGGTCAAACCAAACAGGATTGACTGTAATCTTTCGACTAATGACATTTTTTGCAGCCACTAGGTGGCGCTAGCTTTAAACTGGAATGTATTTTTGTCGATATGTTCAGGAGAATATTTTCATCCAATGTGTGAAATTGTGAGAAGATCAGATCATCTGGGTCAAATTACAGCAACTTTTACTGGACAGATAAAGCTTCGGAATGAAAATGGCCGTAGAGGCCACACCCATTATCGAAACTTCGTAAAATTTGGTGGAGGTCAGCAAGCCTGTCTAGAGGCTTTTCAGACTTAATTTCAGCGATATTACTTCAAAGGGCTCAGCTAAACACATAAAAACGTTTAAAAAATGCTATATTTTTGGCTGCCACTAGGTGGCACTCGCACTATAACAAAAAATACGTTGATAGGTGTATTCCGCATTGGAAACTCATTAAATATATGAAGTTTAGAAAAGATAAGACTATCTGGGACCAAACACAGCAACTTTGTTCGTTTTTGCGAGACATCAGACTGACATTTTTGTTTGCCACTAGATGGCCTTATAAGCAATTGAAGATTTTTTTAAACACTTGTGTTAAGGGCTTAAGTTTCCATGTGTCTGTGAAGTTTCAGATTTTTCCAAGCTTGTAAAGCTGAGTTATAAAGGTTTGTTTCACATGTGGCAAAGTAATCATCAAAGGCATAATATAAAGCCCCGCCCCCAACATATTTGTTGGCGGATCGTCACAAAAATTTGAACAATAGTGCCTCACAGTCAGCTAAAACATCACAGCAAATGTGAAGGCGATCGTGTCAAGCGTTTGGAAGAAAAAAGGAGCAGTTCGGGACCTGCAAATGAGCAAAAACGGGCCAAAAGTGCACATTCAAAAATTCATAACTCTCTTTCTGTACATCTGAGCATATGGCTCGCGCTAACTTTTTTGTAGGGCTCGAGGTCCTACATAAGGCTACAAATTTTTGGAGCTCTAGGTCAAACGGGCCGGGAGTGAGAGGCTATTTTCCACTCATAAGGCCATTTTGGGGCCAATTACAGCCACTTTTTTCGTTTTGGCGAGTCATCTGACTTTGAGGTGGCGTGCAGACTACGCCCATTATCGAAATGTCGTAAAATTTTAAAACCTTAATATTCCATGTCTTAATGATATTCTGACCAATTTTCATTTGTTTTACTCAAACAGACTGAGCACAATACATGAAAGTGTAAAAAATGACATTTTAATCAACCACTAGGCGGCGCTAGTAGCTATTTAAAAAAACTTTTTTTAAAGGTGTTAAAGACATAAGTTTCCATGTGTCAATGAAGTTTTAGATTTTTTTAAGCTAGTACAACAAAGTTATTAAGGTTTATGTCACTCTTGGCGAAGGAAAAATTGAACACATAATTTGAAGCCACGCCCCTATCATATATGTCAGCGGATCTGCACCAAATTTTGCCCAGTTGTGCCCCTATGTGTGAATATGGACCACAGCAAATTTGAAGGTGATTGAGTAAAGCGTTTAGGAGAAACAAGGAGCAGTTTGGGACCTGCAAACGTGCAAAAATGGGCCAAAAATGCACATTCAAAAATTCATAACTCTTTTTCTGTACATCTGCGCACATGGCTCGCGCTGACTTTTTTGTAGGTCTCTAGGTCCTACATATGGCTAAAAATTTTCGTAGCTCTAGGTCAAACGGGCCGGGACCAGGTGCACTTTTTCAACCTTAGGTGGCGCTGCAGAGCCATTTTTTTTGCATTGTTTTGGGAAACAGAAAAATATCCAATTTTTCACCGGGTTTGACAAATGTGCAAATTTTGGTGACTTTTCGTGCATGTTTAGGCCCTCAAAAATGGAAAAGCGCTGCACAGTAAATAATAATAATAATAATAATAATAACTAGAGCTGCAAGCAGCTATAAAGGGCCCTCGCAGACCTGTGCACGTTGAGGTATGAACAGGTCAGGGTATGAACAAGGACTATGAACGATGAAAAAGTAGTTGTAGATGACTTTAGTGCAGGACTCTTACCAAATATGTAAAATTTAGACAAGGTGGGACAATGTGGGTGGAGTTACTGCAGCTTTTATTGTTCCAATTTTGTGACTTTCAATGCCATATAGGCCACACCCACTGTGGAAACATCGTACTGATTTGTGGAGGGCATAAGGCATGGCCACTGGCTTTTCAGAAAACATTTAAGGGATATCACTTCAAAGGGCTCAGCAGAGTACATAAAAACATTAAGGATTTGCTATATTTTTTGCTGCCACTAGGTGGCGCTCGTACTATGATTAAAAAATAGGCTTGTAGGTGTGTTTCACATTGGACTCCCATCCTATATATGAAGTTTTAAAAATATCAGATCGTCTAGATCCAATTACAGTAACTTTTACTGTTTTTGCGAGACATCGGATTTTGAGTTGGCATAGAGGCCACGCCGTTTATTGAAAAGTCATAAAAGTTCAGAACCTTAATATTCCAATGGGTCATAGCTTTTCTGACCATTTTTGAGTTCATTTAGTCAAACAGGCATTTCACAGTACTTAAAAGTATAAAAAATGAGATTTTTGTCCGCCACTGGGTGGCGCTGTAAATGATGTGAAAGTTTATCACATAGCTGTATTATTGCATGACTTTTAAAGTCCCAGGAAAGTTTCAGAAGGTTTGAAGCAGTCATAGCTGAGTTATTAAGATTTTTGTCACTCTTGGCGAAGGAAGTATTAAACATAATTTGAAGCTCCGCCCCCATCTTTTATGTCAAGAGATCTTCACGATATTTGGCCTATGTGTGCCCCTCAGTTGGATAATGATTCATGCCAAAGTTGAAGGTAATGGGGTGAATCGTTTAAGAGAAAAAGGCACTAATTTGAGACCAGCTAATGTCTAAGAATGGGACAAAACTGCACATTAAAAAAATTCATAACAATTTTTCTGTACATCCTAGCACATAACTTCTATTGACTTTTTTGTAGGTCTTGCAGTCCTTCATTTGCCTACAAAGTTTTATAGCTGTAGGTCAAACCAAACAGGATTGACTGTAATCTTTCAACTAATTACATTTTTTGCAGCCACTAGGTGGCGCTAGCTTTAAACTGAAATATATTTTTGTTGATATGTTCAGGAGAATATTTTCATCCAATGTGTGAAATTGTGAGAAGATCAGATCATCTGGGTCAAATTAGAGCAACTTTTACTGGACAGATAAAGTTTCGGAATGAAAATGGTCGTAGAGGCCACGCCCATTATCGAAACTTCGTAAAATTTGGTGGAGGTCAGCAAGGCTGTCTAGAGGCTTTTCAGACTTAATTTCAGTGATAATACTTCAAAGGGCTCAGCTAAACACATAAAAATGTTTCAAAAATGCTATATTTTTGGCTCCCACTAGGTGGCGCTCGTACTTTGACAAAAAATACGTTAATAGGTGTATTCCGCATTGGAAACCCATCAAATATATGAAGTTTAGAAAAGATAAGACCATCTGGGTCCAAATACAGCAACTTTGTTCGTTTTCGCGAGACATCAGACTGACATTTTTGTTTGCCACTAGGTGGCCTTATAAGCAATTTAATATTTTTTTTAAACACATGTGTTAAGGGCTTGAGTCTTCATGTGTCTGTGAAGTTTCAGATTTTTCCAAGCTTGGAAAGCTGAGTTATAAAGGTTTGTTTCACATGTGGCAAAGTAATCATCAAAGGCATAATATGAAGCCCCGCCCCCAACATATTTGATGGCGGATCATCACAAAAATTTGAACAATTGTGCCTCACAGTCAGATAAAACATCACAGCAAATTTGAAGTCGATCGGGTCAAGCGTTTGGGAGAAAAAAGGAGCAGTTTGGGACCTGCAAATGAGCAAAAACGGGCCAAAAGTGCACATTCAAAAATTCATAACTCTCTTTCTGTACATCTGAGCACATGGCTCGCGCTGACTTTTTTGTAGGGCTCGAGGTCCTACATAAGGCTACAAATTTTAGTAGCTCTAGGTCAAACGGGCCGGGAGTGAGAGGCTATTGTCCACTCATAAGGCCATTTTGGGGCCGATTACAGCCACTTTTTTCGTTTTGGCGAGTCATCTGACTTTGAGGTGGCGTGCAGACTACGCCCATTATCGAAATGTCGTAAAATTTTAAAACCTTAATATTCCATGTCTTAATGATATTCTGACCAATTTTCATTTGTTTTACTCAAACAGACTGAGCACAATACATGAAAGTGTAAAAAATAACATTTTAATCAACCACTAGGCGGCGCTAGTAGGTATTTAAAAAAACTTTTTTCAAAGGTGTTAAAGACATAAGTTTCCATGTATCTATGAAGTTTTAGATTTTTTTAAGCTAGTACAACAAAGTTATTAAGGTTTATGTCACTCTTGGCGAAGGAAAAATTGAACACATAATTTGAAGCCACGCCCCTATCATATATGTCAGCGGATATGCACCAAATTTTGCCCACTTGTGCCCCTATGTGTGAATATGGACCACAGCAAATTTGAAGGCGATTGAGTAAAGCGTTTAGGAGAAACAAGGAGCAGTTTGGGACCTGCAAACGTGCAAAAATGGGCCAAAAATGCACATTCAAAAATTCATAACTCTTTTTCTGTACATCTGAGCACATGGCTCACGCTGACTTTTTTGTAGGTCTCTAGGTCCTACATATGCCTAAAAATTTTCGTAGCTCTAGGTCAAACGGGCCGGGACCAGGTGCACTTTTTCGACCTTAGGTGGCGCTGCAGAGCCATTTTTTTTGCATTTTTTTTGGAAACAAAAAAATATCCAATTTTTCACCGGGCCCGACAAATGTGCAAATTTTGGTGACTTTTCGTGCATGTTTAGGCCCTCAAAAATGGAAAAGCGCTGCACAGTAAATAATAATAATAATAATAATAATAATAATAATAATAATCTGGAGAAAAACAAGAGGGCTCTCGCAGCGGTAGCTGCTCGGGCCCTAATAATAATAATAAGAATAACTAGAGCTGCAAGCAGCTATAAAGGGCCCTCGCAGACCTGTGCACGTTGGGGTATGAACAGGTCGGGGTATGAACAAGGACTATGAACGATGAAATAGTAGTTGTAGATGACTTCAGTGCAGGACTCTTACCAAATATGTAAAATTTAGACAAGGTGGGACAATGTGGGTGGAGTTACTGCAGCTTTGATTGTTACAGTTTTGTAGCTTTCAATGCCGTATAGGCCACACCCACTGTGGAAACATCATACTGATTTGTGGAGGGCATAAGGCATGGCCACTGGCTTTTCAGAAAACATTTAAGGGATATCACTTCAAGGGGCTCAGCAGAGTACATAAAAACGTTAAGGATTTGCTATAGTTTTTGCTGCCACTAGGTGGCGCGCGTACTATGATAAAAAATAGGCTTGTAGGTGTGTTTCACAGTGGACACCCATCCCATATATGAAGTTTTAAAAATATCAGATCGTCTAGGTCCAAATACAGCAACTTTTACCGTTTTCGCGAGACATCAGATTTTGAGTTGTAGTAGAGGCCACGCCCTTTAATAAAAAGTCATAAAAGTTGAGAACCTTAATGTTCCAATGTGTCATAGCTTTTCTGACCATTTTTTAGTTCATTTAGTCAAACAGGCATTTCACAGTACATAAAAGTATAAAAAATGAGATTTTTGTCCGCCACTGGGTGGCGCTGTAAATGATTTGAAAGTTTATCACATAGCTGTATTATTGCATGACTTTTAAAGTCCCAGGAAAGTTTCAGATGGTTTGAAGCTGTCATAGCTGAGTTATTAACATTTTTGTCACTCTTGGCGAAGGAAGTATTAAACATAATGTGAAGCTCCGCCCCCATCTTTTCTGTCAAGAGATCTTCACAATATTTGGACTATGTGTGCCCCTCAGTTGGATAATGATTCATGCCAAAGTTGAAGGTAATGGGGTGAATCGTTTAAGAGAAAAAGGCACTAGTTTGAGACCAGCTAATGTCTAAGAATGGGACAAAACTGCACATTAAAAAAATTCTTAACAATTTTTCTGTACATCCTAGTACATCACTTCTATTGACTTTTTTGTAGGTCTTGCAGTCCTTCATTTGCCTATAAAGTTTCATAGCTGTAGGTTAAACCAAACAGGATTGACTGTAATCTTTCGACTAATGACATTTTTTGCAGCCACTAGGTGGCGCTAGCTTTAAACTGGAATATATTTTTGTCGATATGTTCAGGAGAATATTTTCATCCAATGTGTGAAATTGTGAGAAGATCAGATCATCTGGGTCAAATTAGAGCAACTTTTACTGGACAGATAAAGCTTCGGAATGAAAATGGTCGTAGAGGCCACGCCCATTATCGAAACTTCGTAAAATTTGGTGGAGGTCAGCAAGGCTGTCTAGAGGCTTTTCAGACGTAATTTCAGCGATATTACTTCAAAGGGCTCAGCTAAACACATAAAAACGTTTAAAAAATGCTATATTTTTGGCTGCCACTAGGTGGCACTCGCACTATAACAAAAAATACGTTGATAGGTGTATTCCGCATTGGAAACTCATTAAATATATGAAGTTTAGAAAAGATAAGACTATCTGGGACCAAACACAGCAACTTTGTTCGTTTTTGCGAGACATCAGACTGACATTTTAGTTTGCCACTAGATGGCCTTATAAGCAATTGAAGATTTTTTTAAACACTTGTGTTAAGGGCTTAAGTTTCCATGTGTCTGTGAAGTTTCAGATTTTTCCAAGCTTGTAAAGCTGAGTTATAAAGGTTTGTTTCACATGTGGCAAAGTAATCATCAAAGGCATAATATAAAGCCCCGCCCCCAACATATTTGTTGGCGGATCGTCACAAAAATTTGAACAATTGTGCCTCACAGTCAGATAAAACATCACAGCAAATTTGAAGGCGATCGGGTCAAGCGTTTGGGAGAAAAAAGGAGCAGTTCGGGACCTGCAAATGAGCAAAAACGGGCTAAAGGTGCACATTCAAAAATTCATAACTCTCTTTCTGTACATTTGAGCATAGGGCTCGCGCTGACTTTTTTGTAGGGCTCGAGGTCCTACATAAGGCTACAAATTTTTAGAGCTCTATGTCAAACGGGCCGGGAGTGAGAGGCTATTTTCCACTCATAAGGCCATTTTGGGGCCAATTACAGCCACTTTTTTCTTTTTGGCGAGTCATCTGACTTTGAGGTGGCGTGCAGACTACGCCCATTATCGAAATGTCGTAAAATTTTAAAACCTTAATATTCCATGTCTTAATGATATTCTAACCAATTTTCATTTGTTTTACTCAAACAGACTGAGCACAATACATGAAAGTGTAAAAAATAACATTTTAATCAACCACTAGGCGGCGCTAGTAGGTATTTAAAAAAACTTTTTTCAAAGGTGTTAAAGACATAAGTTTCCATGTGTCAATGAAGTTTTAGATTTTTTTAAGCTAGTACAACAAAGTTATTAAGGTTTATGTCACTCTTGGCGAAGGAAAAATTGAACACATAATTTGAAGCCACGCCCCTATCATATATGTCAGCGGATCTGCACCAAATTTTGCCCACTTGTGCCCCTATGTGTGAATATGGACCACAGCAAATTTGAAGGCGATTGAGTAAAGCGTTTGGGAGAAACAAGGAGCAGTTTGGGACCTGCAAACGTGCAAAAATGGGCCAAAAATGCACATTCAAAAATTCATAACTCTTTTTCTGTACATCTGAGCACATGGCTCGCGCTGACTTTTTTGTAGGTCTCTAGGTCCTACATATGCCTAAAAATTTTCGTAGCTCTAGGTCAAACGGGCCGGGACCAGGTGCACTTTTTCGACCTTAGGTGGCGCTGCAGAGCCATTTTTTTTGCATTGTTTTGGGAAACACAAAAATATCCAATTTTTCACCGAGCCCGACAAATGTGCAAATTTTGGTGACTTTTCGTGCATGTTTAGGCCCTCAAAAATGGAAAAGCGCTGCACAGTAAATAATAATAATAATAATAACTAGAGCTGCAAGCAGCTATAAAGGGCCCTCGCAGACCTGTGCACGTTGGGGTATGAACAGGTCGGGGTATGAACAAGGAATATGAATGATGAAAAATTTGTCGTAGATCACTTCAGTGCAGGACTATTACCAAATATGTAAAATTTTGACAAAGTGGGACAATGTGTGTGGAGTTACTGCAACTTTTATTGTTCCAATTTTGTGACTTTCAATGCCATATAGGCCACACCCACTGTCGAAACATTGTACTGATTTGTGGGGGGCATAAGGCATGGCCACTGGCTTTTCAGAAAATTTTTAGGGGTTTCACTTCAAGGGGCTCAGCAGAGTACATAAAAACATTAAGGATTTGCTATATTTTTTGCTGCCACTAGGTGGTGCTCGTACTATGATAAAAAATAGGCTTGTAGGTGTGTTTCACATTGGACTCCCATCCCATATATGAAGTTTTGCAAACATCAGATCATCTAGGTCCAATTACAGCAACTTTTACCGTTTTGGGGAGACACCAGACTTTGAGTTTGCATGGAGGCCACGCCCTTTATTGAAAAGTCATAAAAGTTGAGAACCTTAATGTTCCAATGTGTCATAGCTTTTCTGACCATTTTTGAGTTCATTTAGTCAAACAGGCATTTCACAGTACATAAAAGTATAAAAAATGAGATTTTTGTCCACCACTGGGTGGCGCTGTAAATGATTTGAAAGTTTATCACATAGCTTTATTATTGCATTACTTTTAAAGGCCCAGGAAAGTTTCAGATGGTTTGAAGCTGTCATAGCTGAGTTATTAAGATTTTTGTCACTCTTGGCAAAGGAAGTATTAAACATAATTTGAAGCTCCGCCCCCATCTTTTATGTTTAGAGATCTTCACGATATTTGGACTATGTGTGCCCCTCAGTTGGATAATGATTCATGCCAAAGTTGAAGGTAATGGGGTGAATCGTTTAAGAGAAAAAGGCACTAGTTTGAGACCAGCTAATGTCTAAGAATGGGACAAAACTGCACATTAAAAAAATTCATAACAATTTTTCTGTACATCCTAGCACATCACTTCTATTGACTTTTTTGTAGGTCTTGCAGTCCTTCATTTGCCTACAAAGTTTCATAGCTGTAGGTCAAACCAAACAGGATTGACTGTAATCTTTCGACTAATGACATTTTTTGCAGCCACTAGGTGGCGCTAGCTTTAAACGGGAATATATTTTTGTCGATATGTTCAGGAGAATATTTTCATCCAATGTGTGAAATTGTGAGAAGATCAGATCATCTGGGTCAAATTACAGCAACTTTTACTGGACAGATAAAGCTTCGGAATGAAAATGGTCGTAGAGGCCACGCCCATTATCGAAACTTCGTAAAATTTGGTGGAGGTCAGCAGGGCTGTCTAGAGGCTTAGCAGACCTAATTTCAGTGATATTACATCAAAGGGCTCAGCTAAACACATAAAAACGTTTAAAAAATGCTATATTTTTGGCTGCCACTAGGTGGCGCTCGCAGTATAACAAAAAATACGTTGTTAGGTGTATTCCGCATTGGAAACCCATCAAATATATGAAGTTTAGAAAAGATAAGACCATCTGGGACCAAACACAGCAACTTTTTTCGTTTTGGCGAGACATCAGACTGACATTTTTGTTTGCCACTAGATGGCCTTATAAGCAATTGAATATTTTTTTAAACACTTGTGTTAAGGGCTTGAGTCTCCATGTGTCTGTGAAGTTTCAGATTTTTCTAAGCTTGTAAAGCTGAGTTATAAAGGTTTGTTTCACATGTGGCAAAGTAATCATCAAAGGCATACTATAAAGCCCCGCCCCCAACATATTTGATGGCGGATCATCACAAAAATTTGAACAATTGTGCCTCACAGTCAGATAAAACATCACAGCAAATTTGAAGTCGATCGGGTCAAGCGTTTGGGAGAAAAAAGGAGCAGTTCAGGACCTGCAAATGACCAAAAACGGGCCAAAAGTGCACATTCAAAAATTCATAACTCTCTTTCTGTACATCTGAGCACATGGCTCGCGCTGACTTTTTTGTAGGGCTCGAGGTCCTACATAAGGCTACAAATTTTTGGAGCTCTAGGTCAAACGGGCCGGGAGTGAGAGGCTATTTTCCACTCATAAGGCCATTTTGGGGCCAATTACAGCCACATTTTTCGTTTTGGCGAGTCATCTGACTTTGAGGTGGCGTGCAGACTCTGCCCATTATCGAAAAGTCGTAAAATTTTAAAACCTTAATATTCCATGTCTTAATGATATTCTGACCAATTTTCATTTGTTTTACTCAAACAGACTGAGCACAATACATGAAAGTGTAAAAAATGACATTTTAATCAACCACTAGGCGGCGCTAGTAGGTATTTAAAAAAACTTTTTTTAAAGGTGTTAAAGACATAAGTTTCCATGTGTCTATGAAGTTTTAGATTTTTTTAAGCTAGTACATCAAAGTTATTAAGGTTTTTGTCCCTCTTGGCGAAGGAAAAATTGAACACATAATTTGAAGCCACGCCCCTATCAAATATGTCAGCGGATCTGCACGAAATTTTGCCCACTTGTGCTTCTATGTGTGAATATGGACCACAGCAAATTTGAAGGCGATTGAGTAAAGCGTTTAGGAGAAACAAGGAGCAGTTTGGGACCTGCAAACGTGCAAAAATGGGCCAAAAATGCACATTCAAAAATTCATAACTCTTTTTCTGTACATCTGAGCACATGGCTCGCGCTGACTTTTTTGTAGGTCTCTAGGTCCTACATATGCCTAAAAATTTTCGTAGCTCTAGGTCAAACGGGCCGGGACCAGGTGCACTTTTTCGACCTTAGGTGGCGCTGCAGAGTCATTTTTTTTGCATTGATTTGGGAAACACAAAAATATCCAATTTTTCACCGGGCCCGACAAATGTGCAAATTTTGGTGACTTTTCGTGCATGTTTAGGCCCTCAAAAATGGAAAAGCGCTGCACAGTAAATAATAATAATAAATAGAGCTGCAAGCAGCTATAAAGGGCCCTCGCAGACCTGTGCACGTTGGGGTATGAACAGGTCGGGGTATGAACAAGGACTATGAACAATGAAATAGTAGTTGTAGATGACTTCAGTGCAGGACTCTTACCAAATATGTAAAATTTAGACAAGGTGGGACAATGTGGGTGGAGTTACTGCAGCTTTTATTGTTCCAATTTTGTGACTTTCAATGCCATATAGGCCACACCCACTGTCGAAACATCGTACTGATTTGTGGAGGGCATAAGGCATGGCCACTGGCTTTTCAGAAAACATTTAAGGGATATCACTTCAAGGGGCTCAGCAGAGTACATAAAAACATTAAGGATTTGCTATATTTTTTGCTGCCACTAGGTGGCGCTCGTACTATGATAAAAAATAGGCTTGTAGGTGTGTTTCACATTGGACTCCCATCCTATATATGAAGTTTTGCAAACATCAGATCATCTAGGTCCAATTACAGCAACTTTCACCGTTTTGGGGAGACATCAGACTTTGAGTTTGCATAGAGGCCACGCCCTTTAATGAAAAGTCATAAAAGTTGAGAACCTTAATGTTCCAATGTGTCATAGCTTTTCTGACCATTTTTTAGTTCATTTAGTCAAACAGGCATTTCACAGTACATAAAAGTATAAAAAATGAGATTTTTGTCCGCCACTGGGTGGCGCTGTAAATGATTTGAAAGTTTATCACATAGCTGTATTATTGCATGACTTTTAAAGTCCCAGGAAAGTTTCAGATGGTTTGAAGCTGTCATAGCTGAGTTATTAACATTTTTGTCACTCTTGGCGAAGGAAGTATTAAACATAATTTGAAGCTCCGCCCCCATCTTTTCTGTCAAGAGATCTTCACGATATTTGGACTATGTGTGCCCCTCAGTTGGATAATGATTCATGCCAAAGTTGAAGGTAATGGGGTGAATCGTTTAAGAGAAAAAGGCACTAGTTTGAGACCAGCTAATGTCTAAGAATGGGACAAAACTGCACATTAAAAAAATTCTTAACAATTTTTCTGTACATCCTAGCACATCACTTCTATTGACTTTTTTGTAGGTCTTGCAGTTCTTCATTTGCCTACAAAGTTTCATAGCTGTAGGTCAAACCAAACAGGATTGACTGTAATCTTTCGACTAATGACATTTTTTGCAGCCACTAGGTGGCGCTAGCTTTAAACTGGAATATATTTTTGTCGATATGTTCAGGAGAATATTTTCATCCAATGTGTGAAATTGTGAGAAGATCAGATCATCTGGGTCAAATTAGAGCAACTTTTACTGGACAGATAAAGCTTCGGAATGAAAATGGTCGTAGAGGCCACGCCCATTATCGAAACTTCGTAAAATTTGGTGGAGGTCAGCAGGGCTGTCTAGAGGCTTTTCAGACCTAATTTCAGCGATATTACATCAAAGGGCTCAGTTAAACACATAAAAACGTTTAAAAAATGCTCTATTTTTGGCTGCCACTAGGTGGCGCTCGCACTATAACAAAAAATACGTTGTTAGGTGTATTCCGCATTGGAAACCCATCAAATATATGAAGTTTAGAAAAGATAAGACCATCTGGGACCAAACACAGCAACTTTGTTCGTTTTGGCGAGACATCAGACTGACATTTTTGTTTGCCACTAGATGGCCTTATAAGCAATTGAAGATTTTTTTAAACACTTGTGTTAAGGGCTTAAGTCTCCATGTGTCTGTGAAGTTTCAGATTTTTCTAAGCTTGTAAAGCTGAGTTATAAAGGTTTGTTTCACATGTGGCAAAGTAATCATCAAAGGCATAATATAAAGCCCCGCCCCCAACATATTTGATGGCGGAACGTCACAAAAATTTGAACAATTGTGCCTGACAGTCAGATAAAACATCACAGCAAATTTGAAGTCGATCGGGTCAAGCGTTTGGGAGAAAAAAGGAGCAGTTCGGGACCTGCAAATGAGCAAAAACGGGCTAAAGGTGCACATTCAAAAATTCATAACTCTCTTTCTGTACATCTGAGCATAGGGCTCGCGCTGACTTTTTTGTAGGGCTCGAGGTCCTACATAAGGCTACAAATTTTTGGAGCTCTAGGTCAAACGGGCCGGGAGTGAGAGGCTATTTTCCACTCATAAGGCCATTTTGGGGCCAATTACAGCCACATTTTTCGTTTTGGCGAGTCATCTGACTTTGAGGTGGCGTGCAGACTACGCCCATTATCGAAAAGTCGTAAAATTTTAAAACCTTAATATTCCATGTCTTAATGATATTCTGACCAATTTTCATTTGTTTTACTCAAACAGACTGAGCACAATACATGAAAGTGTAAAAAATGACATTTTAATCAACCACTAGGCGGCGCTAGTAGGTATTTAAAAAAAATTTTTTAAAAAGTGTTAAAGACATAAGTTTCCATGTGTCTATGAAGTTTTAGATTTTTTTAAGCTAGTACATCAAAGTTATTAAGGTTTTTGTCACTCTTGGCGAAGGAAAAATTGAACACATAATTTGAAGCCACGCCCCTATCATATATGTCAGCGGATCTGCACCAAATTTTGCCCACTTGTGCCCCTATGTGTGAATATGGACCACAGCAAATTTGAAGGCGATTGAGTAAAGCGTTTGGGAGAAACAAGGAGCAGTTTGGGACCTGCAAACGTGCAAAAATGGGCCAAAAATGCACATTCAAAAATTCATAACTCTTTTTCTGTACATCTGAGCACATGGCTCGCGCTGACTTTTTTGTAGGTCTCTAGGTCCTACATATGGCTAAAAATTTTCGTAGCTCTAGGTCAAACGGGCCGGGACCAGGTGCACTTTTTCGACCTTAGGTGGCGCTGCAGAGCCATTTTTTTTGCATTGTTTTGGGAAACACAAAAATATCCAATTTTTCACCGGGCCCGACAAATGTGCAAATTTTGGTGACTTTTCGTGCATGTTTAGGCCCTCAAAAATGGAAAAGCGCTGCACAGTAAATAATAATAATAATAACTAGAGCTGCAAGCAGCTATAAAGGGCCCTCGCAGACCTGTGCACGTTGAGGTATGAACAGGTCAGGGTATGAACAAGGACTATGAACGATGAAAAAGTAGTTGTAGATGACTTTAGTGCAGGACTCTTACCAAATATGTAAAATTTAGACAAGGTGGGACAATGTGGGTGGAGTTACTGCAGCTTTTATTGTTCCAATTTTGTGACTTTCAATGCCATATAGGCCACACCCACTGTGGAAACATCGTACTGATTTGTGGAGGGCATAAGGCATGGCCACTGGCTTTTCAGAAAACATTTAAGGGATATCACTTCAAAGGGCTCAGCAGAGTACATAAAAACATTAAGGATTTGCTATATTTTTTGCTGCCACTAGGTGGCGCTCGTACTATGATTAAAAAATAGGCTTGTAGGTGTGTTTCACATTGGACTCCCATCCTATATATGAAGTTTTAAAAATATCAGATCGTCTAGATCCAATTACAGTAACTTTTACTGTTTTTGCGAGACATCGGATTTTGAGTTGGCATAGAGGCCACGCCGTTTATTGAAAAGTCATAAAAGTTCAGAACCTTAATATTCCAATGGGTCATAGCTTTTCTGACCATTTTTGAGTTCATTTAGTCAAACAGGCATTTCACAGTACTTAAAAGTATAAAAAATGAGATTTTTGTCCGCCACTGGGTGGCGCTGTAAATGATGTGAAAGTTTATCACATAGCTGTATTATTGCATGACTTTTAAAGTCCCAGGAAAGTTTCAGAAGGTTTGAAGCAGTCATAGCTGAGTTATTAAGATTTTTGTCACTCTTGGCGAAGGAAGTATTAAACATAATTTGAAGCTCCGCCCCCATCTTTTATGTCAAGAGATCTTCACGATATTTGGCCTATGTGTGCCCCTCAGTTGGATAATGATTCATGCCAAAGTTGAAGGTAATGGGGTGAATCGTTTAAGAGAAAAAGGCACTAATTTGAGACCAGCTAATGTCTAAGAATGGGACAAAACTGCACATTAAAAAAATTCATAACAATTTTTCTGTACATCCTAGCACATAACTTCTATTGACTTTTTTGTAGGTCTTGCAGTCCTTCATTTGCCTACAAAGTTTTATAGCTGTAGGTCAAACCAAACAGGATTGACTGTAATCTTTCAACTAATTACATTTTTTGCAGCCACTAGGTGGCGCTAGCTTTAAACTGAAATATATTTTTGTTGATATGTTCAGGAGAATATTTTCATCCAATGTGTGAAATTGTGAGAAGATCAGATCATCTGGGTCAAATTAGAGCAACTTTTACTGGACAGATAAAGTTTCGGAATGAAAATGGTCGTAGAGGCCACGCCCATTATCGAAACTTCGTAAAATTTGGTGGAGGTCAGCAAGGCTGTCTAGAGGCTTTTCAGACTTAATTTCAGTGATAATACTTCAAAGGGCTCAGCTAAACACATAAAAATGTTTCAAAAATGCTATATTTTTGGCTCCCACTAGGTGGCGCTCGTACTTTGACAAAAAATACGTTAATAGGTGTATTCCGCATTGGAAACCCATCAAATATATGAAGTTTAGAAAAGATAAGACCATCTGGGTCCAAATACAGCAACTTTGTTCGTTTTCGCGAGACATCAGACTGACATTTTTGTTTGCCACTAGGTGGCCTTATAAGCAATTTAATATTTTTTTTAAACACATGTGTTAAGGGCTTGAGTCTTCATGTGTCTGTGAAGTTTCAGATTTTTCCAAGCTTGGAAAGCTGAGTTATAAAGGTTTGTTTCACATGTGGCAAAGTAATCATCAAAGGCATAATATGAAGCCCCGCCCCCAACATATTTGATGGCGGATCATCACAAAAATTTGAACAATTGTGCCTCACAGTCAGATAAAACATCACAGCAAATTTGAAGTCGATCGGGTCAAGCGTTTGGGAGAAAAAAGGAGCAGTTCGGGACCTGCAAATGAGCAAAAACGGGCCAAAAGTGCACATTCAAAAATTCATAACTCTCTTTCTGTACATCTGAGCACATGGCTCGCGCTGACTTTTTTGTAGGGCTCGAGGTCCTACATAAGGCTACAAATTTTAGTAGCTCTAGGTCAAACGGGCCGGGAGTGAGAGGCTATTGTCCACTCATAAGGCCATTTTGGGGCCAATTACAGCCACTTTTTTCGTTTTGGCGAGTCATCTGACTTTGAGGTGGCGTGCAGACTACGCCCATTATCGAAATGTCGTAAAATTTTAAAACCTTAATATTCCATGTCTTAATGATATTCTGACCAATTTTCATTTGTTTTACTCAAACAGACTGAGCACAATACATGAAAGTGTAAAAAATAACATTTTAATCAACCACTAGGCGGCGCTAGTAGGTATTTAAAAAAACTTTTTTCAAAGGTGTTAAAGACATAAGTTTCCATGTATCTATGAAGTTTTAGATTTTTTTAAGCTAGTACAACAAAGTTATTAAGGTTTATGTCACTCTTGGCGAAGGAAAAATTGAACACATAATTTGAAGCCACGCCCCTATCATATATGTCAGCGGATATGCACCAAATTTTGCCCACTTGTGCCCCTATGTGTGAATATGGACCACAGCAAATTTGAAGGCGATTGAGTAAAGCGTTTAGGAGAAACAAGGAGCAGTTTGGGACCTGCAAACGTGCAAAAATGGGCCAAAAATGCACATTCAAAAATTCATAACTCTTTTTCTGTACATCTGAGCACATGGCTCACGCTGACTTTTTTGTAGGTCTCTAGGTCCTACATATGCCTAAAAATTTTCGTAGCTCTAGGTCAAACGGGCCGGGACCAGGTGCACTTTTTCGACCTTAGGTGGCGCTGCAGAGCCATTTTTTTTGCATTTTTTTTGGAAACAAAAAAATATCCAATTTTTCACCGGGCCCGACAAATGTGCAAATTTTGGTGACTTTTCGTGCATGTTTAGGCCCTCAAAAATGGAAAAGCGCTGCACAGTAAATAATAATAATAATAATAATAATAATAATAATAATAATCTGGAGAAAAACAAGAGGGCTCTCGCAGCGGTAGCTGCTCGGGCCCTAATAATAATCTGGAGAAAAACAAGAGGGCTCTCGCAGCGGTAGCTGCTCGGGCCCTAATAATAATAAGAATAATAATCTGGAGAAAAACAAGAGGGCTCTCGCAGCGGTAGCTGCTCGGGCCCTAATAATAATCTGGAGAAAAACAAGAGGGCTCTCGCAGCGGTAGCTGCTCGGGCCCTAATAATAATCTGGAGAAAAACAAGAGGGCTCTCGCAGCGGTAGCTGCTCGGGCCCTAATAACTAGAGCTGCAAGCAGCTATAAAGGGCCCTCGCAGACCTGTGCACGTTGGGGTATGAACAGGTCGGGGTATGAACAAGGACTATGAAGGATGAAAAAGTAGTTGTAGATCCCTTCAGTGCAGGACTCTTACCAAATATGTAAAATTTAGACAAGGTGGGACAATGTGGGTGGAGTAACTGCAGCTTTTATTGTTCCAATTTTGTGACTTTCAATGCCATATAGGCCACACCCACTGTCGAAACATCGTAGTGATTTGTGGAGGGCATAAGGCATGGCCACTGGCTTTTCAGAAAACATTTACGGGATATCACTTCAAGGGGCTCAGCAGAGTACATAAAAATATTAAGGATTTGCTATATTTTTTGCTGCCACTAGGTGGCGCTCGTACTATGATAAAAATCAGACTTGTAGGTGTGTTTTACATTGGACTCTCATCCCATATATGAAGTTTAAAAAATACCAGATCGTCTAGGTCCAATGACAGCAACTTTTACCGTTTTCGCGAGACATGGGATTTTGAGTTGGCATAGAGGCAACGCCCTTTATTGAAAAGTCATAAAAGTTGAGAACCTTAATGTTCCAATGTGTCATAGCTTTTCTGACCATTTTTTAGTTCATTTAGTCAAACAGGCATTTCACAGTACATAAAAGTATAAAAAATGAGATTTTTGTCCGCCACTGGGTGGCGCTGTAAATGATTTGAAAGTTTATCACATAGCTAAATTATTGCATTACTTTTAAAGGGCCACAGTAAATAATAATAATAATAAGAACTAGAGCTGCAAGCAGCTATAAAGGGCCCTCGCAGACCTGTGCACGTTGAGGTATGAACAGGTCGGGGTATGAACAAGGACTACGAATGATGAAAAATTTGTTGTTGATCACTTCAGTGCAGGACTATTACCAAATATGTAAAATTTAGACAAGATGGGACAATGTTGTGTGGAGGTACTGCAGCTTTTATTGTTCCAATTTTGTGACTTTCAATGCCATATAGGCCACATTCACTGTCGAAACATTGTACTGATTTGTGGGGGGCATAAGGCATGGCCACTGGCTTTTCAGAAAACATTTAAGGGATATCGCTTCAAGGGGCTCAGCAGAGTACATAAAAACATTAAGGATTTGCTATATTTTTTGCTGCCACTAGGTGGCGCTCATACTATGATAAAAAATAGGCTTGTAGGTGTGTTTCACATTGGACACTCATCCCATATATGAAGTTTTGCAAACATCAAATCATCTAGGTCCAATTACAGCAACTTTTACTGTTTTGTTGAGAAATCGGACTTTGAGCTGGCATACAGGCCACGCCTTTTATTAAAAAATCATAAAAAATGAGAACCTTCATTCTCCACTGTGTCATAGCTTTTCTGACCATTTTTTAGTTCATGTAGTCAAACAGACATTGCACAGTACATGAGAGTGTAAAAAATTAGATTTTTGTCCGCCACTAGGTGGCGCTGTAAATGATTTGGATGTTTATCACATAGCTGTATTAGGGCATGACTTTTAAACTCCTTGCAAGTGTTTCACATGATTTGAAGCTGAAACAGCTGAGTTATTAAGGTTTTTGTCACTCTTGGCGAAGGAAATATTCAAAACAATTTGAAGCTCCGCCCACATCTTACAAGTCATGGGATCTTCACAATTTTTGGGAGATTTGTGCCGCTATATCTGCTAATAGTCCATGCCAACGTAGAAGTTAATCGGGTGAACCGTTTAAGAGAAAAAGGCACTAGATTTAGACCGGCTAATGTCTAAGAATGGGGCAAAATTGCACATAAAAAAAAAATCATAAAAATTATTCTGTACATCTTAGCACATCACTCTTATTGAGTTTTTTGTAGGTCTTACAATCCTACATATGCCTAAAAACTTTTATAGTGTTAGGTCAAACCAAACAGGGATGACTCCAATCTTTCGACTAATGACATTTTTTGCAGCCACTAGGTGGCGCTAGCTTTAAACTGGAATATATGTTTGTCGATGTCTTCAGGAATAGATTTTCATCCAATGTGTGAAATTGTGAGAAGATCAGATCATCTGGGTCAAATTACAGCAGCTTTTACTGGTCCGTTAAATTTTCGGAATGAAAATGGACGTAAAGGCCACGCCCATTATCGAAATTTCGTAAAATTTGGTGGAGGTCAGCAAGGCTGTCTAGAGGCTTGTCACACGTAATTTCAGCGATATTACTTCAAAGGGCTCAGCTAAACACGTAAAAATGTTTCAAAAATGCTATATTTTTGGCTGCCACTAGGTGGCGCTCGCACTATAGCAAAATATACGTTGATAGGTGTATTCCGCATTCGAAACCCATCAAATATGTAATGTTTAGAAGAGATAAGACCATCTGGGACCAAACACAGCAACTTTGTTCGTTTTGGCGAGACATCAGACTGACATTTTTGTTTGCCACTAGATGGCCTTATAAGCAATTGAAGATTTTTTTAAACACTTGTGTTAAGGGCTTAAGTCTTCATGTGTATGTGAAGTTTCAGATTTTTCTAAGCTTGTAAAGCTGAGTTATAAAGGTTTGTTTCACATGTGGCAAAGTAATCATCAAAGGCATAATATGAAGCCCCGCCCCCAACATATTTGATGGCGGATCATCACGAAAATTTGAACAATTGTGCCTCACAGTCAGATAAAACATCACAGCAAATTTGAAGTCGATCGGGTCAAGCGTTTGGGAGAAAAAAGGAGCAGTTCGGGACCTGCAAATGAGCAAAAACGGGCCAAAAGTGCACATTCAAAAATTCATAACTCTCTTTCTGTACATCTGAGCATATGGCTCGCGCTGACTTTTTTGTAGGGCTCGAGGTCCTACATAAGGCTACAAACTTTTGTAGCTCTAGGTCAAATGGGCCGGCAGTAAGAGGCTATTTTCCACTCATAAGGCCATTTTGGGGCCAATTACAGCCACTTTTTTCTTTTTGGCGAGTCATCTGACTTTGAGGTGGCGTGCAGACTACGCCCATTATCGAAATGTCGTAAAATTTTAAAACCTTAATATTCCATGTCTTAATGATATTCTAACCAATTTTCATTTGTTTTACTCAAACAGACTGAGCACAATACATGAAAGTGTAAAAAATAACATTTTAATCAACCACTAGGCGGCGCTAGTAGGTATTTAAAAAAACTTTTTTCAAAGGTGTTAAAGACATAAGTTTCCATGTGTCAATGAAGTTTTAGATTTTTTTAAGCTAGTACAACAAAGTTATTAAGGTTTATGTCACTCTTGGCGAAGGAAAAATTGAACACATAATTTGAAGCCACGCCCCTATCATATATGTCAGCGGATCTGCACCAAATTTTGCCCACTTGTGCCCCTATGTGTGAATATGGACCACAGCAAATTTGAAGGCGATTGAGTAAAGCGTTTGGGAGAAACAAGGAGCAGTTTGGGACCTGCAAACGTGCAAAAATGGGCCAAAAATGCACATTCAAAAATTCATAACTCTTTTTCTGTACATCTGAGCACATGGCTCGCGCTGACTTTTTTGTAGGTCTCTAGGTCCTACATATGCCTAAAAATTTTCGTAGCTCTAGGTCAAACGGGCCGGGACCAGGTGCACTTTTTCGACCTTAGGTGGCGCTGCAGAGCCATTTTTTTTGCATTGTTTTGGGAAACACAAAAATATCCAATTTTTCACCGAGCCCGACAAATGTGCAAATTTTGGTGACTTTTCGTGCATGTTTAGGCCCTCAAAAATGGAAAAGCGCTGCACAGTAAATAATAATAATAATAATAACTAGAGCTGCAAGCAGCTATAAAGGGCCCTCGCAGACCTGTGCACGTTGGGGTATGAACAGGTCGGGGTATGAACAAGGAATATGAATGATGAAAAATTTGTCGTAGATCACTTCAGTGCAGGACTATTACCAAATATGTAAAATTTTGACAAAGTGGGACAATGTGTGTGGAGTTACTGCAACTTTTATTGTTCCAATTTTGTGACTTTCAATGCCATATAGGCCACACCCACTGTCGAAACATTGTACTGATTTGTGGGGGGCATAAGGCATGGCCACTGGCTTTTCAGAAAATTTTTAGGGGTTTCACTTCAAGGGGCTCAGCAGAGTACATAAAAACATTAAGGATTTGCTATATTTTTTGCTGCCACTAGGTGGTGCTCGTACTATGATAAAAAATAGGCTTGTAGGTGTGTTTCACATTGGACTCCCATCCCATATATGAAGTTTTGCAAACATCAGATCATCTAGGTCCAATTACAGCAACTTTTACCGTTTTGGGGAGACACCAGACTTTGAGTTTGCATGGAGGCCACGCCCTTTATTGAAAAGTCATAAAAGTTGAGAACCTTAATGTTCCAATGTGTCATAGCTTTTCTGACCATTTTTGAGTTCATTTAGTCAAACAGGCATTTCACAGTACATAAAAGTATAAAAAATGAGATTTTTGTCCACCACTGGGTGGCGCTGTAAATGATTTGAAAGTTTATCACATAGCTTTATTATTGCATTACTTTTAAAGGCCCAGGAAAGTTTCAGATGGTTTGAAGCTGTCATAGCTGAGTTATTAAGATTTTTGTCACTCTTGGCAAAGGAAGTATTAAACATAATTTGAAGCTCCGCCCCCATCTTTTATGTTTAGAGATCTTCACGATATTTGGACTATGTGTGCCCCTCAGTTGGATAATGATTCATGCCAAAGTTGAAGGTAATGGGGTGAATCGTTTAAGAGAAAAAGGCACTAGTTTGAGACCAGCTAATGTCTAAGAATGGGACAAAACTGCACATTAAAAAAATTCATAACAATTTTTCTGTACATCCTAGCACATCACTTCTATTGACTTTTTTGTAGGTCTTGCAGTCCTTCATTTGCCTACAAAGTTTCATAGCTGTAGGTCAAACCAAACAGGATTGACTGTAATCTTTCGACTAATGACATTTTTTGCAGCCACTAGGTGGCGCTAGCTTTAAACGGGAATATATTTTTGTCGATATGTTCAGGAGAATATTTTCATCCAATGTGTGAAATTGTGAGAAGATCAGATCATCTGGGTCAAATTACAGCAACTTTTACTGGACAGATAAAGCTTCGGAATGAAAATGGTCGTAGAGGCCACGCCCATTATCGAAACTTCGTAAAATTTGGTGGAGGTCAGCAGGGCTGTCTAGAGGCTTAGCAGACCTAATTTCAGTGATATTACATCAAAGGGCTCAGCTAAACACATAAAAACGTTTAAAAAATGCTATATTTTTGGCTGCCACTAGGTGGCGCTCGCAGTATAACAAAAAATACGTTGTTAGGTGTATTCCGCATTGGAAACCCATCAAATATATGAAGTTTAGAAAAGATAAGACCATCTGGGACCAAACACAGCAACTTTTTTCGTTTTGGCGAGACATCAGACTGACATTTTTGTTTGCCACTAGATGGCCTTATAAGCAATTGAATATTTTTTTAAACACTTGTGTTAAGGGCTTGAGTCTCCATGTGTCTGTGAAGTTTCAGATTTTTCTAAGCTTGTAAAGCTGAGTTATAAAGGTTTGTTTCACATGTGGCAAAGTAATCATCAAAGGCATACTATAAAGCCCCGCCCCCAACATATTTGATGGCGGATCATCACAAAAATTTGAACAATTGTGCCTCACAGTCAGATAAAACATCACAGCAAATTTGAAGTCGATCGGGTCAAGCGTTTGGGAGAAAAAAGGAGCAGTTCAGGACCTGCAAATGACCAAAAACGGGCCAAAAGTGCACATTCAAAAATTCATAACTCTCTTTCTGTACATCTGAGCACATGGCTCGCGCTGACTTTTTTGTAGGGCTCGAGGTCCTACATAAGGCTACAAATTTTTGGAGCTCTAGGTCAAACGGGCCGGGAGTGAGAGGCTATTTTCCACTCATAAGGCCATTTTGGGGCCAATTACAGCCACATTTTTCGTTTTGGCGAGTCATCTGACTTTGAGGTGGCGTGCAGACTCTGCCCATTATCGAAAAGTCGTAAAATTTTAAAACCTTAATATTCCATGTCTTAATGATATTCTGACCAATTTTCATTTGTTTTACTCAAACAGACTGAGCACAATACATGAAAGTGTAAAAAATGACATTTTAATCAACCACTAGGCGGCGCTAGTAGGTATTTAAAAAAACTTTTTTTAAAGGTGTTAAAGACATAAGTTTCCATGTGTCTATGAAGTTTTAGATTTTTTTAAGCTAGTACATCAAAGTTATTAAGGTTTTTGTCCCTCTTGGCGAAGGAAAAATTGAACACATAATTTGAAGCCACGCCCCTATCAAATATGTCAGCGGATCTGCACGAAATTTTGCCCACTTGTGCTTCTATGTGTGAATATGGACCACAGCAAATTTGAAGGCGATTGAGTAAAGCGTTTAGGAGAAACAAGGAGCAGTTTGGGACCTGCAAACGTGCAAAAATGGGCCAAAAATGCACATTCAAAAATTCATAACTCTTTTTCTGTACATCTGAGCACATGGCTCGCGCTGACTTTTTTGTAGGTCTCTAGGTCCTACATATGCCTAAAAATTTTCGTAGCTCTAGGTCAAACGGGCCGGGACCAGGTGCACTTTTTCGACCTTAGGTGGCGCTGCAGAGTCATTTTTTTTGCATTGATTTGGGAAACACAAAAATATCCAATTTTTCACCGGGCCCGACAAATGTGCAAATTTTGGTGACTTTTCGTGCATGTTTAGGCCCTCAAAAATGGAAAAGCGCTGCACAGTAAATAATAATAATAAATAGAGCTGCAAGCAGCTATAAAGGGCCCTCGCAGACCTGTGCACGTTGGGGTATGAACAGGTCGGGGTATGAACAAGGACTATGAACAATGAAATAGTAGTTGTAGATGACTTCAGTGCAGGACTCTTACCAAATATGTAAAATTTAGACAAGGTGGGACAATGTGGGTGGAGTTACTGCAGCTTTTATTGTTCCAATTTTGTGACTTTCAATGCCATATAGGCCACACCCACTGTCGAAACATCGTACTGATTTGTGGAGGGCATAAGGCATGGCCACTGGCTTTTCAGAAAACATTTAAGGGATATCACTTCAAGGGGCTCAGCAGAGTACATAAAAACATTAAGGATTTGCTATATTTTTTGCTGCCACTAGGTGGCGCTCGTACTATGATAAAAAATAGGCTTGTAGGTGTGTTTCACATTGGACTCCCATCCTATATATGAAGTTTTGCAAACATCAGATCATCTAGGTCCAATTACAGCAACTTTCACCGTTTTGGGGAGACATCAGACTTTGAGTTTGCATAGAGGCCACGCCCTTTAATGAAAAGTCATAAAAGTTGAGAACCTTAATGTTCCAATGTGTCATAGCTTTTCTGACCATTTTTTAGTTCATTTAGTCAAACAGGCATTTCACAGTACATAAAAGTATAAAAAATGAGATTTTTGTCCGCCACTGGGTGGCGCTGTAAATGATTTGAAAGTTTATCACATAGCTGTATTATTGCATGACTTTTAAAGTCCCAGGAAAGTTTCAGATGGTTTGAAGCTGTCATAGCTGAGTTATTAAGATTTTTGTCACTCTTGGCGAAGGAAGTATTAAACATAATTTGAAGCTCCGCCCCCATCTTTTCTGTCAAGAGATCTTCACGATATTTGGACTATGTGTGCCCCTCAGTTGGATAATGATTCATGCCAAAGTTGAAGGTAATGGGGTGAATCGTTTAAGAGAAAAAGGCACTAGTTTGAGACCAGCTAATGTCTAAGAATGGGACAAAACTGCACATTAAAAAAATTCTTAACAATTTTTCTGTACATCCTAGCACATCACTTCTATTGACTTTTTTGTAGGTCTTGCAGTTCTTCATTTGCCTACAAAGTTTCATAGCTGTAGGTCAAACCAAACAGGATTGACTGTAATCTTTCGACTAATGACATTTTTTGCAGCCACTAGGTGGCGCTAGCTTTAAACTGGAATATATTTTTGTCGATATGTTCAGGAGAATATTTTCATCCAATGTGTGAAATTGTGAGAAGATCAGATCATCTGGGTCAAATTAGAGCAACTTTTACTGGACAGATAAAGCTTCGGAATGAAAATGGTCGTAGAGGCCACGCCCATTATCGAAACTTCGTAAAATTTGGTGGAGGTCAGCAGGGCTGTCTAGAGGCTTTTCAGACCTAATTTCAGCGATATTACATCAAAGGGCTCAGTTAAACACATAAAAACGTTTAAAAAATGCTATATTTTTGGCTGCCACTAGGTGGCGCTCGCACTATAACAAAAAATACGTTGTTAGGTGTATTCCGCATTGGAAACCCATCAAATATATGAAGTTTAGAAAAGATAAGACCATCTGGGACCAAACACAGCAACTTTGTTCGTTTTGGCGAGACATCAGACTGACATTTTTGTTTGCCACTAGATGGCCTTATAAGCAATTGAAGATTTTTTTAAACACTTGTGTTAAGGGCTTAAGTCTCCATGTGTCTGTGAAGTTTCAGATTTTTCTAAGCTTGTAAAGCTGAGTTATAAAGGTTTGTTTCACATGTGGCAAAGTAATCATCAAAGGCATAATATAAAGCCCCGCCCCCAACATATTTGATGGCGGAACGTCACAAAAATTTGAACAATTGTGCCTGACAGTCAGATAAAACATCACAGCAAATTTGAAGTCGATCGGGTCAAGCGTTTGGGAGAAAAAAGGAGCAGTTCGGGACCTGCAAATGAGCAAAAACGGGCTAAAGGTGCACATTCAAAAATTCATAACTCTCTTTCTGTACATCTGAGCATAGGGCTCGCGCTGACTTTTTTGTAGGGCTCGAGGTCCTACATAAGGCTACAAATTTTTGGAGCTCTAGGTCAAACGGGCCGGGAGTGAGAGGCTATTTTCCACTCATAAGGCCATTTTGGGGCCAATTACAGCCACATTTTTCGTTTTGGCGAGTCATCTGACTTTGAGGTGGCGTGCAGACTACGCCCATTATCGAAAAGTCGTAAAATTTTAAAACCTTAATATTCCATGTCTTAATGATATTCTGACCAATTTTCATTTGTTTTACTCAAACAGACTGAGCACAATACATGAAAGTGTAAAAAATGACATTTTAATCAACCACTAGGCGGCGCTAGTAGGTATTTAAAAAAATTTTTTTAAAAAGTGTTAAAGACATAAGTTTCCATGTGTCTATGAAGTTTTAGATTTTTTTAAGCTAGTACATCAAAGTTATTAAGGTTTTTGTCACTCTTGGCGAAGGAAAAATTGAACACATAATTTGAAGCCACGCCCCTATCATATATGTCAGCGGATCTGCACCAAATTTTGCCCACTTGTGCCCCTATGTGTGAATATGGACCACAGCAAATTTGAAGGCGATTGAGTAAAGCGTTTGGGAGAAACAAGGAGCAGTTTGGGACCTGCAAACGTGCAAAAATGGGCCAAAAATGCACATTCAAAAATTCATAACTCTTTTTCTGTACATCTGAGCACATGGCTCGCGCTGACTTTTTTGTAGGTCTCTAGGTCCTACATATGGCTAAAAATTTTCGTAGCTCTAGGTCAAACGGGCCGGGACCAGGTGCACTTTTTCGACCTTAGGTGGCGCTGCAGAGCCATTTTTTTTGCATTGTTTTGGGAAACACAAAAATATCCAATTTTTCACCGGGCCCGACAAATGTGCAAATTTTGGTGACTTTTCGTGCATGTTTAGGCCCTCAAAAATGGAAAAGCGCTGCACAGTAAATAATAATAATAACTAGAGCTGCAAGCAGCTATAAAGGGCCCTCGCAGTCCTGTGCACGTTGGGTATGAACAGGTCGGGGTATGAACAAGGACTATGAACGATGAAAAAGTAGTTGTAGATGACTTCAGTGCAGGACTCTTACCAAATATGTAAAATTTAGACAAGGTGGGAAAATGTGTGTGGAGTTACTGCAGCTTTTATTGTTCCAATTTTGTGACTTTCAATGCCATATAGGCCACACCCACTGTCGAAACATTGTACTCATATGTGGGGGGCATAAGGCATGGCCACTGGCTTTTCAGAAAACATTTTAAGGATATCACTTTAAGGGGCTCAGCAGAGTACATAAAAAATTAAGGATTTGCTATTTTTTTTGCTGCCACTAGGTGGCGCTCGTACTATGATAAAAAATAGGCTTGTAGGTGTGTTTCACATTGGACTCCCATCCCATATATGAAGTTTTGCAAACATCAGATCATCTAGGTCCAATTACAGCAACTTTCACCGTTTTGGGGAGACATTAGACTTTGAGTTTGCATAGAGGCCACGCCCTTTAATGAAAAGTCATAAAAGTTGAGAACCTTAATGTTCCAATGTGTCATAGCTTTTCTGACCATTTTTTAGTTCATTTAGTCAAACAGGCATTTCACAGTACATAAAAGTATAAAAAATGAGATTTTTGTCCGCCACTGGGTGGCGCTGTAAATGATTTGAAAGTTTATCACATAGCTGTATTATTGCATGACTTTTAAAGTCCCAGGAAAGTTTCAGATGGTTTGAAGCTGTCATAGCTGAGTTATTAACATTTTTGTCACTCTTGGCGAAGGAAGTATCAAACATAATTTGAAGCTCCGCCCCCATCTTTTCTGTCAAGAGATCTTCACGATATTTGGACTATGTGTGCCCCTCAGTTGGATAATGATTCATGCCAAAGTTGAAGGTAATGGGGTGAATCGTTTAAGAGAAAAAGGCACTAGTTTGAGACCAGCTAATGTCTAAGAATGGGACAAAACTGCACATTAAAAAAATTCTTAACAATTTTTCTGTACATCCTAGCACATCACTTTTATTGACTTTTTTGTAGGTCTTGCAGTCCTTCATTTGCCTACAAAGTTTCATAGCTGTAGGTCAAACCAAACAGGATTGACTGTAATCTTTCGACTAATGACATTTTTTGCAGCCACTAGGTGGCGCTAGCTTTAAACTGGAATATATTTTTGTCGATATGTTCAGGAGAATATTTTCATCCAATGTGTGAAATTGTGAGAAGATCAGATCATCTGGGTCAAATTAGAGCAACTTTTACTGGACAGATAAAGCTTCGGAATGAAAATGGTCGTAGAGGCCACGCCCATTATCGAAACTTCGTAAAATTTGGTGGAGGTCAGCAGGGCTGTCTAGAGGCTTTTCAGACCTAATTTCAGCGATATTACATCAAAGGGCTCAGCTAAACACATAAAAACGTTTAAAAAATGCTCTATTTTTGGCTGCCACTAGGTGGCGCTCGCACTATAACAAAAAATACGTTGTTAGGTGTATTCCGCATTGGAAACCCATCAAATATATGAAGTTTAGAAAAGATAAGACCATCTGGGACCAAACACAGCAACTTTGTTCGTTTTGGCGAGACATCAGACTGACATTTTTGTTTGCCACTAGATGGCCTTATAAGCAATTGAATATTTTTTTAAACACTTGTGTTAAGGGCTTGAGTCTCCATGTGTCTGTGAAGTTTCAGATTTTTCTAAGCTTGTAAAGCTGAGTAATAAAGGTTTGTTTCACATGTGTCAAAGTAATCATCAAAGGCATAATATAAAGCCCCGCCCCCAACATATTTGATGGCGGATCATCACAAAAATTTGAACAATTGTGCCTGACAGTCAGATAAAACATCACAGCAAATTTGAAGTCGATCGGGTCAAGCGTTTGGGAGAAAAAAGGAGCAGTTCGGGACCTGCAAATGAGCAAAAACGGACCAAAAGTGCACATTCAAAAATTCATAACTCTCTTTCTGTACATCTGAGCATAGGGCTCGCGCTGACTTTTTTGTAGGGCTCGAGGTCCTACATAAGGCTACAAATTTTTGGAGCTCTAGGTCAAACGGGCCGGGAGTGAGAGGCTATTTTCCACTCATAAGGCCATTTTGGGGCCAATTACAGCCACTTTTTTCGTTTTGGCGAGTCATCTGACTTTGAGGTGGCGTGCAGACTACGCCCATTATCGAAAAGTCGTAAAATTTTAAAACCTTAATATTCTATGTCTTAATGATATTTTGACCAATTTTCATTTGTTTTACTCAAACAGACTGAGCACAATACATGAGAGTGTAAAAAATGACATTTTAATCAACCACTAGGCGGCGCTAGTAGGTATTTAAAAAAACTTTTTTTAAAGGTGTTAAAGACATAAGTTTCCATGTGTCTATGAAGTTTTAGATTTTTTTAAGCTAGTACATCAAAGTTATTAAGGTTTTTGTCACTCTTGGCGAAGGAAAAATTGAACACATAATTTGAAGCCACGCCCCTATCATATATGTCAGCGGATCTGCACCAAATTTTGCCCAATTGTGCCCCTATGTGTGAATATGGACCACAGCAAATTTGAAGGCGATTGAGTAAAGCGTTTGGGAGAAACAAGGAGCAGTTTGGGACCTGCAAACGTGCAAAAATGGGCCAAAAATGCACATTCAAAAATTCATAACTCTTTTTCTGTACATCTGAGCACATGGCTCACGCTGACTTTTTTGTAGGTCTCTAGGTCCTACATATGCCTAAAAATTTTCATAGCTCTAGGTCAAACGGGCCGGGACCAGGTGCACTTTTTCGACCTTAGGTGGCGCTGCAGAGCCATTTTTTTTGCATTGTTTTGGGAAACACAAAAATATCCAATTTTTCACCGGGCCCGACAAATGTGCAAATTTTGGTGACTTTTCGTGCATGTTTAGGCCCTCAAAAATGGAAAAGCGCTGCACAGTAAATAATAATAATAATAATAATAATAATAATAATAATCTGGAGAAAAACAAGAGGGCTCTCGCAGCGGTAGCTGCTCGGGCCCTAATAACTAGAGCTGCAAGCAGCTATAAAGGGCCCTCGCAGACCTGTGCACGTTGAGGTATGAACAGGTCAGGGTATGAACAAGGACTATGAACGATGAAAAAGTAGTTGTAGATGACTTTAGTGCAGGACTCTTACCAAATATGTAAAATTTAGACAAGGTGGGACAATGTGGGTGGAGTTACTGCAGCTTTTATTGTTCCAATTTTGTGACTTTCAATGCCATATAGGCCACACCCACTGTGGAAACATCGTACTGATTTGTGGAGGGCATAAGGCATGGCCACTGGCTTTTCAGAAAACATTTAAGGGATATCACTTCAAAGGGCTCAGCAGAGTACATAAAAACATTAAGGATTTGCTATATTTTTTGCTGCCACTAGGTGGCGCTCGTACTATGATTAAAAAATAGGCTTGTAGGTGTGTTTCACATTGGACTCCCATCCTATATATGAAGTTTTAAAAATATCAGATCGTCTAGATCCAATTACAGTAACTTTTACTGTTTTTGCGAGACATCGGATTTTGAGTTGGCATAGAGGCCACGCCGTTTATTGAAAAGTCATAAAAGTTCAGAACCTTAATATTCCAATGGGTCATAGCTTTTCTGACCATTTTTGAGTTCATTTAGTCAAACAGGCATTTCACAGTACTTAAAAGTATAAAAAATGAGATTTTTGTCCGCCACTGGGTGGCGCTGTAAATGATGTGAAAGTTTATCACATAGCTGTATTATTGCATGACTTTTAAAGTCCCAGGAAAGTTTCAGAAGGTTTGAAGCAGTCATAGCTGAGTTATTAAGATTTTTGTCACTCTTGGCGAAGGAAGTATTAAACATAATTTGAAGCTCCGCCCCCATCTTTTATGTCAAGAGATCTTCACGATATTTGGCCTATGTGTGCCCCTCAGTTGGATAATGATTCATGCCAAAGTTGAAGGTAATGGGGTGAATCGTTTAAGAGAAAAAGGCACTAATTTGAGACCAGCTAATGTCTAAGAATGGGACAAAACTGCACATTAAAAAAATTCATAACAATTTTTCTGTACATCCTAGCACATAACTTCTATTGACTTTTTTGTAGGTCTTGCAGTCCTTCATTTGCCTACAAAGTTTTATAGCTGTAGGTCAAACCAAACAGGATTGACTGTAATCTTTCAACTAATTACATTTTTTGCAGCCACTAGGTGGCGCTAGCTTTAAACTGAAATATATTTTTGTTGATATGTTCAGGAGAATATTTTCATCCAATGTGTGAAATTGTGAGAAGATCAGATCATCTGGGTCAAATTAGAGCAACTTTTACTGGACAGATAAAGTTTCGGAATGAAAATGGTCGTAGAGGCCACGCCCATTATCGAAACTTCGTAAAATTTGGTGGAGGTCAGCAAGGCTGTCTAGAGGCTTTTCAGACTTAATTTCAGTGATAATACTTCAAAGGGCTCAGCTAAACACATAAAAATGTTTCAAAAATGCTATATTTTTGGCTCCCACTAGGTGGCGCTCGTACTTTGACAAAAAATACGTTAATAGGTGTATTCCGCATTGGAAACCCATCAAATATATGAAGTTTAGAAAAGATAAGACCATCTGGGTCCAAATACAGCAACTTTGTTCGTTTTCGCGAGACATCAGACTGACATTTTTGTTTGCCACTAGGTGGCCTTATAAGCAATTTAATATTTTTTTTAAACACATGTGTTAAGGGCTTGAGTCTTCATGTGTCTGTGAAGTTTCAGATTTTTCCAAGCTTGGAAAGCTGAGTTATAAAGGTTTGTTTCACATGTGGCAAAGTAATCATCAAAGGCATAATATGAAGCCCCGCCCCCAACATATTTGATGGCGGATCATCACAAAAATTTGAACAATTGTGCCTCACAGTCAGATAAAACATCACAGCAAATTTGAAGTCGATCGGGTCAAGCGTTTGGGAGAAAAAAGGAGCAGTTCGGGACCTGCAAATGAGCAAAAACGGGCCAAAAGTGCACATTCAAAAATTCATAACTCTCTTTCTGTACATCTGAGCACATGGCTCGCGCTGACTTTTTTGTAGGGCTCGAGGTCCTACATAAGGCTACAAATTTTAGTAGCTCTAGGTCAAACGGGCCGGGAGTGAGAGGCTATTGTCCACTCATAAGGCCATTTTGGGGCCAATTACAGCCACTTTTTTCGTTTTGGCGAGTCATCTGACTTTGAGGTGGCGTGCAGACTACGCCCATTATCGAAATGTCGTAAAATTTTAAAACCTTAATATTCCATGTCTTAATGATATTCTGACCAATTTTCATTTGTTTTACTCAAACAGACTGAGCACAATACATGAAAGTGTAAAAAATAACATTTTAATCAACCACTAGGCGGCGCTAGTAGGTATTTAAAAAAACTTTTTTCAAAGGTGTTAAAGACATAAGTTTCCATGTATCTATGAAGTTTTAGATTTTTTTAAGCTAGTACAACAAAGTTATTAAGGTTTATGTCACTCTTGGCGAAGGAAAAATTGAACACATAATTTGAAGCCACGCCCCTATCATATATGTCAGCGGATATGCACCAAATTTTGCCCACTTGTGCCCCTATGTGTGAATATGGACCACAGCAAATTTGAAGGCGATTGAGTAAAGCGTTTAGGAGAAACAAGGAGCAGTTTGGGACCTGCAAACGTGCAAAAATGGGCCAAAAATGCACATTCAAAAATTCATAACTCTTTTTCTGTACATCTGAGCACATGGCTCACGCTGACTTTTTTGTAGGTCTCTAGGTCCTACATATGCCTAAAAATTTTCGTAGCTCTAGGTCAAACGGGCCGGGACCAGGTGCACTTTTTCGACCTTAGGTGGCGCTGCAGAGCCATTTTTTTTGCATTTTTTTTGGAAACAAAAAAATATCCAATTTTTCACCGGGCCCGACAAATGTGCAAATTTTGGTGACTTTTCGTGCATGTTTAGGCCCTCAAAAATGGAAAAGCGCTGCACAGTAAATAATAATAATAATAATAATAATAATAATAATAATAATCTGGAGAAAAACAAGAGGGCTCTCGCAGCGGTAGCTGCTCGGGCCCTAATAATAATCTGGAGAAAAACAAGAGGGCTCTCGCAGCGGTAGCTGCTCGGGCCCTAATAATAATAAGAATAATAATCTGGAGAAAAACAAGAGGGCTCTCGCAGCGGTAGCTGCTCGGGCCCTAATAATAATCTGGAGAAAAACAAGAGGGCTCTCGCAGCGGTAGCTGCTCGGGCCCTAATAATAATCTGGAGAAAAACAAGAGGGCTCTCGCAGCGGTAGCTGCTCGGGCCCTAATAACTAGAGCTGCAAGCAGCTATAAAGGGCCCTCGCAGACCTGTGCACGTTGGGGTATGAACAGGTCGGGGTATGAACAAGGACTATGAAGGATGAAAAAGTAGTTGTAGATCCCTTCAGTGCAGGACTCTTACCAAATATGTAAAATTTAGACAAGGTGGGACAATGTGGGTGGAGTAACTGCAGCTTTTATTGTTCCAATTTTGTGACTTTCAATGCCATATAGGCCACACCCACTGTCGAAACATCGTAGTGATTTGTGGAGGGCATAAGGCATGGCCACTGGCTTTTCAGAAAACATTTACGGGATATCACTTCAAGGGGCTCAGCAGAGTACATAAAAATATTAAGGATTTGCTATATTTTTTGCTGCCACTAGGTGGCGCTCGTACTATGATAAAAATCAGACTTGTAGGTGTGTTTTACATTGGACTCTCATCCCATATATGAAGTTTAAAAAATACCAGATCGTCTAGGTCCAATGACAGCAACTTTTACCGTTTTCGCGAGACATGGGATTTTGAGTTGGCATAGAGGCAACGCCCTTTATTGAAAAGTCATAAAAGTTGAGAACCTTAATGTTCCAATGTGTCATAGCTTTTCTGACCATTTTTTAGTTCATTTAGTCAAACAGGCATTTCACAGTACATAAAAGTATAAAAAATGAGATTTTTGTCCGCCACTGGGTGGCGCTGTAAATGATTTGAAAGTTTATCACATAGCTAAATTATTGCATTACTTTTAAAGGGCCACAGTAAATAATAATAATAATAAGAACTAGAGCTGCAAGCAGCTATAAAGGGCCCTCGCAGACCTGTGCACGTTGAGGTATGAACAGGTCGGGGTATGAACAAGGACTACGAATGATGAAAAATTTGTTGTTGATCACTTCAGTGCAGGACTATTACCAAATATGTAAAATTTAGACAAGATGGGACAATGTTGTGTGGAGGTACTGCAGCTTTTATTGTTCCAATTTTGTGACTTTCAATGCCATATAGGCCACATTCACTGTCGAAACATTGTACTGATTTGTGGGGGGCATAAGGCATGGCCACTGGCTTTTCAGAAAACATTTAAGGGATATCGCTTCAAGGGGCTCAGCAGAGTACATAAAAACATTAAGGATTTGCTATATTTTTTGCTGCCACTAGGTGGCGCTCATACTATGATAAAAAATAGGCTTGTAGGTGTGTTTCACATTGGACACTCATCCCATATATGAAGTTTTGCAAACATCAAATCATCTAGGTCCAATTACAGCAACTTTTACTGTTTTGTTGAGAAATCGGACTTTGAGCTGGCATACAGGCCACGCCTTTTATTAAAAAATCATAAAAAATGAGAACCTTCATTCTCCACTGTGTCATAGCTTTTCTGACCATTTTTTAGTTCATGTAGTCAAACAGACATTGCACAGTACATGAGAGTGTAAAAAATTAGATTTTTGTCCGCCACTAGGTGGCGCTGTAAATGATTTGGATGTTTATCACATAGCTGTATTAGGGCATGACTTTTAAACTCCTTGCAAGTGTTTCACATGATTTGAAGCTGAAACAGCTGAGTTATTAAGGTTTTTGTCACTCTTGGCGAAGGAAATATTCAAAACAATTTGAAGCTCCGCCCACATCTTACAAGTCATGGGATCTTCACAATTTTTGGGAGATTTGTGCCGCTATATCTGCTAATAGTCCATGCCAACGTAGAAGTTAATCGGGTGAACCGTTTAAGAGAAAAAGGCACTAGATTTAGACCGGCTAATGTCTAAGAATGGGGCAAAATTGCACATAAAAAAAAAATCATAAAAATTATTCTGTACATCTTAGCACATCACTCTTATTGAGTTTTTTGTAGGTCTTACAATCCTACATATGCCTAAAAACTTTTATAGTGTTAGGTCAAACCAAACAGGGATGACTCCAATCTTTCGACTAATGACATTTTTTGCAGCCACTAGGTGGCGCTAGCTTTAAACTGGAATATATGTTTGTCGATGTCTTCAGGAATAGATTTTCATCCAATGTGTGAAATTGTGAGAAGATCAGATCATCTGGGTCAAATTACAGCAGCTTTTACTGGTCCGTTAAATTTTCGGAATGAAAATGGACGTAAAGGCCACGCCCATTATCGAAATTTCGTAAAATTTGGTGGAGGTCAGCAAGGCTGTCTAGAGGCTTGTCACACGTAATTTCAGCGATATTACTTCAAAGGGCTCAGCTAAACACGTAAAAATGTTTCAAAAATGCTATATTTTTGGCTGCCACTAGGTGGCGCTCGCACTATAGCAAAATATACGTTGATAGGTGTATTCCGCATTCGAAACCCATCAAATATGTAATGTTTAGAAGAGATAAGACCATCTGGGACCAAACACAGCAACTTTGTTCGTTTTGGCGAGACATCAGACTGACATTTTTGTTTGCCACTAGATGGCCTTATAAGCAATTGAAGATTTTTTTAAACACTTGTGTTAAGGGCTTAAGTCTTCATGTGTATGTGAAGTTTCAGATTTTTCTAAGCTTGTAAAGCTGAGTTATAAAGGTTTGTTTCACATGTGGCAAAGTAATCATCAAAGGCATAATATGAAGCCCCGCCCCCAACATATTTGATGGCGGATCATCACGAAAATTTGAACAATTGTGCCTCACAGTCAGATAAAACATCACAGCAAATTTGAAGTCGATCGGGTCAAGCGTTTGGGAGAAAAAAGGAGCAGTTCGGGACCTGCAAATGAGCAAAAACGGGCCAAAAGTGCACATTCAAAAATTCATAACTCTCTTTCTGTACATCTGAGCATATGGCTCGCGCTGACTTTTTTGTAGGGCTCGAGGTCCTACATAAGGCTACAAACTTTTGTAGCTCTAGGTCAAATGGGCCGGCAGTAAGAGGCTATTTTCCACTCATAAGGCCATTTTGGGGCCAATTACAGCCACTTTTTTCGTTTTGGCGAGTCATCTGACTTTGAAGTGGCGTGCAGACCACGCCCATTATCGAAAAGTCATAAAATTTTAAAATCTTAATATTCCATGTCTTAAGGATATTCTGACCAATTTTCACTTTTTTTACTTAAACAGACTGAGCACAATACATGAAACTGTAAAAAATGACATTTTGATCAACCACTAGGCGGCGCTAGTAGGTATTGAAAAAAACTTTTTTCAAATGTGTTAAAGACATAAGTTTCCATGTGTCTATGAAGTTTTAGATTTTTTTAAGCTAGTACATCAAAGTTATTAAGGTTTATGTCACTCTTGGCGAAGGAAAAATTGAACACATAATTTGAAGCCACGCCCCTATCATATATGTCAGCGGATCTGCACCAAATTTTGCGCACTTGTGCCTCTATGTGTGAATATGGACCACAGCAAATTTGAAGGCGATTGAGTAAAGCGTTTAGGAGAAAGAAGGAGCAGTTTGGGACCTGCAAACGTGCAAAAATGGGCCAAAAATGCACATTCAAAAATTCATAACTCTTTTTCTGTACATCTGAGCACATGGCTCGTGCTGACTTTTTTGTAGGTCTCTAGGTCCTACATATGCCAAAAAATTTTCGTAGCTCTAGGTCAAACGGGCCGGGACTAGGTGCACTTTTTCGACCTTAGGTGGCGCTGCAGAGCCATTTTTTTTGCATTGTTTTGGGAAACACAAAAAAATCAAATTTTTCACCAGGCCCGACAAATGTGCAAATTTTGGTGACTTTTCGTGCATGTTTAGGCCCTCAAAAATGGAAAAGCGCTGCACAGTAAATAATAATAATAATAATAATAATAATAATAATAATAATAATAATAATCTGGAGAAAAACAAGAGGGCTCTCGCAGCGGTAGCTGCTCGGGCCCTAATAATAATCTGGAGAAAAACAAGAGGGCTCTCGCAGCGGTAGCTGCTCGGGCCCTAATAATCTGGAGAAAAACAAGAGGGCTCTCGCAGCGGTAGCTGCTCGGGCCCTAATAATAATCTGGAGAAAAACAAGAGGGCTCTCGCAGCGGTAGCTGCTCGGGCCCTAATAATAATAAGAATAATAATCTGGAGAAAAACAAGAGGGCTCTCGCAGCGGTAGCTGCTCGGGCCCTAATAATCTGGAGAAAAACAAGAGGGCTCTCGCAGCGGTAGCTGCTCGGGCCCTAATAATCTGGAGAAAAACAAGAGGGCTCTCGCAGCGGTAGCTGCTCGGGCCCTAATAATAAGAATAATAATCTGGAGAAAAACAAGAGGGCTCTCGCAGCGGTAGCTGCTCGGGCCCTAATAACAAGAATAATAATCTGGAGAAAAACAAGAGGGCTCTCGCAGCGGTAGCTGCTCGGGCCCTAATAATAATAATCTGGAGAAAAACAAGAGGGCTCTCGCAGCGGTAGCTGCTCGGGCCCTAATAAGAATAATAATCTGGAGAAAAACAAGAGGGCTCTCGCAGCGGTAGCTGCTCGGACCCTAATAATAATAATAATAATCTGGAGAAAAACAAGAGGGCTCTCGCAGCGGTAGCTGCTCGGGCCCTAATAATAATCTGGAGAAAAACAAGAGGGCTCTCGCAAAGGTAGCTGCTCGGGCCCTAATAATAATAATAATAATCTGGAGAAAAACAAGAGGGCTCTCGCAGCGGTAGCTGCTCGGGCCCTAATAATAATAATAATAATAATAATAATAATAATCTGGAGAAAAACAAGAGGGCTCTCGCAGCGGTAGCTGCTCGGGCCCTAATAATAATAATAATAAGAAGAAGAAGAAGAAGAAGAATCTGGAGAAAAACAAGAGGGCTCTCGCAGCGGTAGCTGCTCGGGCCCTAATAATAATAATAAGAATAATAAGAATAATAATCTGGAGAAAAACAAGAGGGCTCTCGCAGCGGTAGCTGCTCGGGCCCTAATAAGAATAATAATCTGGAGAAAAACAAGAGGGCTCTCACAGCGGTAGCTGCTCGGGCCCTAATAATAATAATAAGAATAATAATCTGGAGAAAAACAAGAGGGCTCTCGCAGCGGTAGCTGCTCGGGCCCTAATAATCCGGAGAAAAACAAGAGGGCTCTCGCAGCGGTAGCTGCTCGGGCCCTAATAATAATAAGAATAATAATCTGGAGAAAAACAAGAGGGCTCTCGCAGCGGTAGCTGCTCGGGCCCTAATAATCCGGAGAAAAACAAGAGGGCTCTCGCAGCGGTAGCTGCTCGGGCCCTAATAATCTGGAGAAAAACAAGAGGGCTCTCGCAGCGGTAGCTGCTCGGGCCCTAATAATCCGGAGAAAAACAAGAGGGCTCTCGCAGCGGTATCTGCTCTGGCCCTAATAATAATAATAATCCGGAGAAAAACAAGAGGGCTCTCGCAGCGGTAGCTGCTCGGGCCCTAATAATCCGGAGAAAAACAAGAGGGCTCTCGCAGCGGTAGCTGCTCGGGCCCTAATAAATAATCCGGAGAAAAACAAGAGGGCTCTCGCAGCGGTAGCTGCTCGGGCCCTAATAATAATAATAATAATAATAATAATAATAATAATAATAATAATAATCCGGAGAAAAAACAAAAGAGGGCTCTCGCAGCGGTAGTTGCTCGGGCCCTAATTAGGACTTGGTACCATAAATTTCAAGAAAAGGACTGCTTATGCATACCTAAATTGCCACGGCGGCCATCAACATGTGCAGAGTCAGAGGGGGCGCTCATATTGAACATTTATGAAAATCGATCATACAACCAACGAATATTTGTATTTTCTTTCTAAATTTAGCCAATAAAACTTATCCAGATCCAGTAGTTTCCGAAATGTGTACATTTAGACTGGGGTCAACCATTTTGAAACACCTTGTTTTAGTGTAGCCCGGGCCAAGGCTGTAAATCTGATTTGCCAAGAAACCGTGGTGGTTTTAAAAAATTATAATAGCAGCCATAACTTGTCCACTAAGGCGTCAAATTATGCCAGCAACTACTCAACACAAGCACGTACGGCCCCTACCGACAGATTGGTAGCTAGCGTGCTGTCTTAGCAAAACACCTTTATTCAAGAAAAAACAAAGAAGTTATTTCCTGCAGGTCAGTGACTTGTCGTATTGAAGTAATTGGTGAACATTTAACTAGCAAGCTAATCAATAAAGCGGCATTGTTTTCATATTATTTGGAACTGGACAAAAGCTATGAATGATACAAAAGACACTGCTCATTTCGAGATAATGGAGGAGTTTTTGGATATGGAATCCCTGAAAGGAAAAACACGGGGAAAGGACTTATTCAACAGTGTATCAATGGTCATACAGAGGCACAAGTTACCTCGTCAACATTACCACAGATGGACAAATCTGAAAGGAAAAACGTCGAGATGCTCAAGAGGTAATGCTCCCACACTACATTATTCAGTAGGAAGCACTGTGTAAAACCGTGTTGCAGGCTGAGCATGTTGCGAAACCTGTTAATTTTAATCGAGCAAGGGGACATCACCAGTTTATTCTTTTTCTCAAAGAAACTAACGTTGATCACATGAAGATATTGTACCGTTCTAATGTTCGCTGGTTAAGTTTAGGAAAAGTATGTCCACATGTCTGGGAGCTTAAACAGGAGATTATTTCAATTTTAGAGCTACTTGAAAATACTGCACTGACAATTTTCCAGAGCTGAATGACACAGATTGGCTTTGAATGTTATGAGTGATGAACACCTCAGATCTGTTCTAAGAATTGCCACAAGCAGGATTACCTCTTGACTTTTCTACACTGGCTAAAAAGGGTGATCAACAACACTGTTCTCAATCAAAGGTATATGTTATTACTTTAATACTTTTGCTATGTTAATGTTTGATATGTACTGTTAACAAATGCCTTTTTTTTTCATATGTATTGTATCTTGTTGCTGTCCCGTCCCGGCTGTCAAATTTTAAAAGTTAATGTGGCCCCCGAAAAATTTGCCCGCTCTTCTGCTAGAGACACCTGGTTTGTTAATAAATAGGTTGTGGATCCAGTCTTTGTCAGTTTGTGGGTATTTTTTGGTTGGAAAGGAGCACTCAAAGCCCTGTACTTTCAGATACTTCTCTTTCTCCAAAGTTGTAGGCTCGCCAGTTTTCAAAATAAAACGTTTTTCAAAATAAAATATATTTCAGACTCAGATATATAAGACGTAAAGAATTAATTATTTCAGGTTGATCCACCGCACGGCACAGTTGACTGAGTAGTTAGGATGTCTGGTTCACAGGTCAGAGTCCTGAGTTCAATTCCAGCATGCTCCAGCATCTCTGTGTGAAGTATTTTTTTTTTTTTCTCCATTCCTCCTATGTTCCAAAAATTGCTTGGTAGATGTATTGGATACTCTAAAATGGCCCTTAGGTGTTTGGGTAGGTGAATGGTTGTTCGTCTCTGTGGGCCCTGCAATTGGCAGGCAACCAGTTCAGGGTGTCCCCTGCCTTCTGCCCATAGAAAGCTGGAATAGGCAAGCCTGCGACTCCAGAGAGGATAAGCAGCTATAGAAATGAAACGGATGGCTAGATGTTAGAACGATTAATAGATTTGTACTGGCATCCCTAATGTGGCTCATTACTGTATAGAAGTTGAATATGATCATGGTTATAAAATGAGAATGCCCTAAAGCGCTTACTGAACCCATCCTCGCAGACTGCTGTGATGCCACAGATCAGTGTAATTGTCTTTTCTGACTTTGATTCAGATGATCAACGGTGGTGCTCAGCTTTGCATCATTATATACTGTTTGTAACTGGTTAGTCTCCAGTTTGCTTACCTAGTTAAATACAAGCAAGGGATTGTGGGTATTAAGTGGAGATAAAAGGAAGCCGACTGTTCCGCATTGACTTTTGTGACTTGATGAGCATGACTGATGACCCAAATCCCGGGTTTTACTGCTTTGTGGAGACCTCTTGGACTTGTGTGGTCCATTTTGGTGGACTCCACAAGTTCAGACCTTTTTTTGAGGGTCAAAGACTTGGTTTTAGAGTGTAGGTTTGAAATTTTGGTTGAGGTTCGGGTAAAGGTTAGGCAATCTATTGTGTTGCTTAAGGTTAGAGAGCTGTGAAATGTGTTATGTCAATGAAAAGTCTCCACTATAAAAGAAATTTCCTCGTGTGTGTGTGTGTGTGTGTGTGTGTGTGTGTGTGTGTGTGTGTGTGTGTGCGTGCGTGCGTGTGTGTGTGTGTGTGTGTGGTCTTTCAGGTGGACTCCATAGTTGGCTTGGATCATGAGCTATGAGTCTACTGTCTGGAACATCCTACCAGAAAACTCTACTGTAAGTCTGGCCCTATGTCAAACTTCCTGCATTTGTATGTTTGGTGTATCTACTGCCCTCATTAATGGAAAAACTTCCTGACCTGGCTTTGAAATTAGTGATGAGGAATAAAGAATATGATGATGTGCCCTGTCTGTCTATTTATTTATCTAATCACATCTCAGGAGGTACCGCTCAAGACAGAAGAGCATCAAGATGGCTACGTGTTTCTCTTAGTAATCCTTTCCATCTTCCTGGCGGGGGTGTTGATCTTGATCTCCATCCTCCTTATTACTTGTCGCCGCTGCTGCAGAGGAGGAGGTCAATGCTGCGACAGGTATGAAAATGAAAAAAATATTTCGGGCCTTGGATGACACATATAAATGGAAAGATTTAGGGTGCAACAATATTACAAATTTGTAATAATATCATATATACAAATTTGTTTATCATCCCAAAATGTTATATATGTATGTTCTATAGTATTAGTATACCTTGTAAAACTCCTAGTCATTTGATTTATACTTTTTCCTATGGCAAATATTGCTTCGATTTCAGTTTCGCTTTTTGGAAAAGATTAATCATGTGAACCTATATTCCTCTGTAGAGCAAAATCTTTTTAAAATCTTCATGTATCCTACAATATTAAAGTGAAACTCAAACAAAATAAGGTCTTCACATGCAAGTGCTTTCTTTTAGGACACCGCATTTATTAAACATCTGTACTTACATAATAAGTGAGGCTAATTGGAATTGCGTATGAAGCTTCCGGCACAAAAAGTCCCATAAGTGTCTTTAGTGTGATTACCTAATCAGCAGTCATTATTGGATGTTGTTAATAATCAGATGGGGATTTTTTTTTTCTTTTCAATATTTTATATCAGCACAACTCATCACTTGAGAAATATTAGAGCAGCAGATAATCTGTGCACGAATCTGTAAAAAGGCAAGGAAGACAATCAGCCAGACTGGTACAAAAGACGAGTATAATGAGATTTCATTGCAGCCATCGGCGGTGATTAATCCGCCCCACCCTTTCGCACCCCACTAGTTATTGCTCTGTGTGTGTATGGAAACACTGCACACTGACAGTACACACTCACATGAAAACTGTGGGAGCCACACAGGAAATGAGACAAGAGATATGGGATGACACAAATACGCACCCACATGAATGAAGCTCATAGCGCAGCACCAATAAATCAGTTGGTGGGAAATGACTGGAAGGGAATTTCATTCTCTTTTCTCTTTCTCATAAAGTAAATGGCAGGCCTGCGATTTTTAATCGGATGAAGCAAGGGAAGCAAAGACAATTAACCAGACGGGGTATATGTGACTGAATCTCATTGCTTTTAGTGTTCAAATTAGGTACGGCCTTTAAAAACATGCAGTGTAAGAACTTTTGATCCAACACCAGTGACTCGTAGGGTAGATATGAATGGGTATAAAACGTCTGAGAAGTAAATGGGTATACACATATTCATGTCAGGTTCTTTGATGTACAAAAAAATGTGACAGCTTTTGGAAAGCTTTACCTTTCGTCAAGAATTTGAATTTCAAGTGTAAACTCTGCATGTTGCCATGTTTGGTCAGCTACAGGCTCCACTCTAGTTTTGACGTCTGAGGGCCGTTACACCGAGGGCAACTCCTGCCCTCCATGTTCCCTGACAAGTGACTGCAGTCAAAAGAATGAAAACAGGAAGGGATAACAGTACAGTTATGGTTTAAGGTTTAACAATTTAATATTTAAGTAAAGATGTGTATTCCGTACTGTAATCTATGTCTCAAGTATTTAAAGTAAAAATACTTTTCACATTTAAAAAATACTGGTTCCCACATAGACATGAACAAAAAATCCTAGGGAAGAGAGGGGGTCCTACTTCGCGGATTTCACTTTTTGCAGAGGGGTTTCGGTTCCCATAAACTAAGAAAAACGAGGGAACACTGTATTTTTAAAGTGTGGGAGGAGCCCCGAGACAAAAAGTGTCATAACTCTGTGACTTTCAGAGTGTGCATGGCATTAAATGGTGTCAATCAAGTCAAATGTATTTGTATAACCCTTGTATAGCAGGATCTCAAATGGCTTTACAAGTAAAAGAATCACAGAGAACATCACAAATTAACAATGGCATCATCTGAACAAACCTCCCAAATGGGCAAGAAGACACACACAAAAAAAACATATCTGGGTTAAAATAAATCATCTTCAGAAGGAATCCCAGCTGGGAGGAACCCCCTTTCAGGCTAGACTCATTCAACTCATCAGGAGTCTCGCTGTACCATTTTGTAACGACTGTAAACTTCTGATGCTAGACATGGGGAGGCTGGAGCACAATATGTTACAGTAGTGAAGGCAGGATGTGACAAACACCTAAATTAATGTCACTGCATCACTAAGAGACAGGATAGGACGAATCTTACGACCAAGCAATATTATGAACAATACAGATTTTCATAGTTTACATTTGAAAAGAGAGAGTTGAATTGAAGTACAGTGAACCCCCGTGTTATAGCGTCCCTGCAATACGTTTCTTTCATGTTGCGACATGGAATGCTGAGTTTAAGTTAAGTAGATTTAACGGTATTTTGTCCGGCTTTACAACAAAAACAACTGTTGGTTGTATTTGTGTTGTTTTCTTTCCATCTGCAGGCATTTTTAGGTAATTGCACTTACTTTCAGTTCGTCAATGCCTCCATGAAAGGTGTCACTACAATGTTGGTCTGCTATTGGTCAGCGTCTCCTCACGGAGATGCTGGTCTGCTATTGGTCGGCCACACTCTTTTCAAAATGGCGGAAGGGTAAAACTTTGTTCTATCATGAAGGGTTACAAAACCGTATTTATAGTGCATTTTACTGCTTAATTCAAACTTGAAAAGGTTACCATGGGTCCCAAGATTGCTAGTGATGTTAAAGAGAGAAGATGATGATTTATATGGAAAAGAAGAGGGAGATCATCAAAAAAAAACTAAGTTAGCCTAACCTAGGCTACCCTTACCTGGGAATATGGGCATAACAAGCGCCACTCCGGGGCAAATAAATCCTTTCTATATTTTTCATTTATGGTGTTTTCTGATTGTATACATGTTTATTATATATAAGTAGAGCTTACTATACTATTTTGGAACCAATTTTTAATATGTATATACAATTTTGAGGTTTTTACCTGGGGTTCTAAACGCATTAGCTATTTAACATAGGTTTGGATTGCCCGCCATATGGTGAATTTATCTTATGAGCCCAACCACGAAACGGATTCATCTTGTGACACGGGGGTCCACTGTAATGTTTTTTTTTTAGGAGTCACTTTGGATAATAATGCATTTATCAAGGCTAATGCGGATCACATGTCTTTCCTATTCCTATTTGTTTACTGACACGGCTTGGACTGGATGTCAGGGCTGCGTATCATTCTCGTGACGGTATGAAGGAAATTGTGATGTGTTCACTTTACAGTGACGGCGACTTTACTTATGGCTTCCTTGCATGAATTAAACTGGATCCTGAACGAACCGCGCAAACCATAATTGATGGACTTATGAAACTTTTCAAGATCGCAGCCTTGAATAATGCGATGGTTGCTGTGCACATACAGATTGTGCACATCCTCAATGTGGGAGCAACAACAAGGTGGACAATGAGGAAGACAGTTTTTAATTTAAAAAAAAAATGTGCGTAGCAAACACTATGTTCTGGTACTCATGTGCACACCTGATTATATTTACATATAATATTGCCAAGTGGTAGCATGTAGATGTTAAACAACAGAGAACCAAGTGCTAATCCCTATGGGACACCGCATGTAAAATTCACAGATCACTTTGGCTTGAGAAACACTTTGCTTCTTTACTGAGAGGTAAGAGCTGAAATTTAGTGCTGAGTCTGAAATACTAACACATGTTTCAAGGCGTTCGATTAGTACTGTCACGTTGAAAGTAACAATTATTTGATGATCAACAGTGTCAAACCAGCACTGAGGTTGAGTAATAATAAAATTGATGAGGTGCGGCAATCCAAAGATAAGAGACCATTTGTTACTTTAGCAAGGGCTGTCTCGGTTGAATGCTCCAAACCCAGTCTCTATAATGCATATGTTTGAGGTTTCCCTGCTCCTAACACACCTGATTCAAATAATCAGCTCATCAGCAAGCTCAGCAGACACTCGATAATGAGCCTGATCATTTGAATCAGCTGCACTGGACAAAGCAAACATCAAATACGTGCAGGATAGCGGCCCTCGAGGACTGGGTTTGCAAATGGCTGGTTTAAGTGCACGATTTTCCTCTGTAAACCAAATTTGCGTATTTGAACGATTTTTAAGTGAACGGTGCCACAGAGTAGAAGGCGTGTAATAAAATTGTTAAATAATTTGCAGGTGTATCAATTAAACCAGTATGAGATGAAAAAGAAACAGTTGCCAGAGGTAGTAAATAGTTCAGCGGGTGCAACAGTAGTTAACAAACTAATACTGCGGCTGGTATAACTGGTTATGTGGTTATGAGCTAAGACTTCACAATCTATAATGATCAGACATACCATTATGTGTACAGTAATATTGTAACATTTGAGGTTGTTAAATCCTGGGTTTGTACCAGATCTAAAATATTACCATTATTATTTGTTGCTGCGTCTACAATCTATAAAAACCATCCATCCATTTTCTATACAGTATTTGCTTATCTTCACTAAGGAACAGTGTTCCCTCTAATCTGCGCGTGTGTGCAATTGCGCACTGCTCGCATGTTCTCAGCGCACAAGAAAAGCTATGCTGCGCATAAAACAAAATGCAATATAAACATATTAAGTGATATCTAATATTAGACCTAATCTTATCTGATTAATTAGACTAATAATATTGTTCTCTGTACCATTTTGCATCGTGACAGCGAGTGACAAGTGTCCAGCCAATGATACAATAAGTTTCTCTTACACTATTCATCCAATCAAACGCATGGACAGAAATGTTCCCTGCATATACACGCAGTGCAGGTTAGCTAGCAAACAGTGCGGAATTAAGAGATGCACATGCTAACCTCTTTTGTTTGCGAAACGAACGAGCAGCGACACATCCACTCATCCAGCGAAAGTAAAAAAAGAAATGCGCTTCATTTAAGATGGAATGGCTGTTGGGAGTATATGCAAGTAGAGCAACAAGCGGTCAAAGTGAGTGAGATTTTTTTTCTTTTTCACAACGTGGCTCGTTTATTGCCATGGGGACAAGTGCTATATACATCACACTGTCATGTCTAAAACACCTTTTGCTCCAGATATAAAAAAAATAATATTAATGACAAACGTGTTGAAATCAAACAAAAATAGTTGTGATTTTTTTAAGCAACATTGCGCGGGTTGAGATTTCTGGCTGCCTGGTTTACTTGTATGCTTGCCCAGGTTCAAATACAATAAATAACATTTTCAAAAGAATCCACAGGTCTATCTTTGATTCAATAAAATAATAAAAGTATTATTATATATTACTATAGTGATCTAATAAAAGCAGAGTATTAACTGGGTAAGTCGATCTGAGCCTTTTGCAGTCAAAGAATTTGTAGTCCGTATACTAATGAGATTGTGATGCCTGTATCCCATATTATACCTATAGTGATTGTAGCCTCGGCGGGAGGTTAATAATGTCAGAATCTTATCATTAATTGTGATAAGAAAGCAATGTTCAATTCCTTGTTGAGCGCTACCTCATTAGATATCATGTCAGGAAAAACAGCACAATGTAATGGAATGGTGTGTGGATTGCAACGCTCTAAACTACAAAAAAAGCAATGTGTATTGTGATAGTCCAGCATAGTGCTAGTTAGTGCTGACCCTACAGACTTCACACCCATTCAACAGGCTCTCTAATCACCTGTGACCCGACAGGCTCTACATACTGTGGGAAGTCAATGTATTTATATGTATAATAAGGTAATATCGGATAGCCTCATCCTAGTACAGGGGTCAAGACATTGAGGGCACCTATCCAGCATGTTTCGGATGTTTCCAAACCCAACCGCACCTAATTCATGCTCAGCTCATCAGGTAGTTCTGCAGAAGCCACTGCTTGCGTCTGCGATGCGCCACGCGGCGTCACACATTCCTAACATTCCTTTGGAAGCCAGACTACGCATGCGCGGGGATCATCAACTAGGTCGTTTGTGTATGGAAGTTTGTATGGAATACCATTGCATAAGCCTAAAAAGGGCTTCTTGGGTCTCCGAAGGCGACTTTACACGGGTCCCATTCACTGTGAAGCCGTGAATGCCGTTCTAAGACAATGTGTGGTCAAATCATCTCTTTTTTTTTTCTTTCAGTGCGAGTCTATCCCCTCCTCTCTTGCGTGCACGTCAATCAAACACACGATGTATTGCATGGAGGCATTGACGGCAACAGAAAATAAGTGCAATTACCTAAAAATGCATGCAGACAAAACAACACAAATGCAGCCAACCTCCTAGGGTCATGACAGTTGATTTTGTCGCAAAACGGGGAAAAAAACTCAATATTCACATTGTAACATGAAAAAAACCTAAGCAGAGGATGCTGTAATCCAGGGGTCCACTGTGTATACTAAATATGTTACACAAGCTTGTTTTACAATGGGTGAGTATGTACATACGTTTTGACTTTGAAGTGAATTAACTGAATCGCGACTCAAACAGTAATATATATTTGTACACATGATAGTGCCACTTAACAGGAGGAAAGCGTTTGGCCCTTTTGTCTCAATGGCAATGGCACAAACGAGCAGAAGTTTGCACTCGCTTTTGGCTTCATTTAATCAATCAGCAAAGGAGAACACAATTTTGCTTTTATAACCGGATGTAGACCACGTTGTTTTTCCTCTTTGGTGCTTGCTGAACTGTGGAATTGATGCGGCGGCGTGCGCGGCGGACCAGATTTTTCAAGTCTCGAGTAAAGTTGACGGACCACGGCAGACCGTGGCTGATGCTGTGGAATTGCTCTCATTCATTAACATTGGTGCGTCGTTTATTTATTTATTTAACAAAATTATGAATACAACATGACTTATAGATAGATATGTGGGGAAAAGTGCAAGCTAATGAAGCAGTATTTGACTGGCATGATTTAGCTCCTCTTGTTTTTAAGCTACTTTTCCACAGAAGCACCTGAAGCATTAACTCCTGCTTAACTTTTTTTTCTTACTGGCTTTGAAAGCACGACAAGAACAGCGGAAGGCATTTAAATATTATTGCTGTCTTTTGTACCACAGTGGCAGCAATGATGCTGAGAAAACCAATGTTTCATACGCAGAGGAGTCTCAGCCCATCCATGGTAAGTGTGGACGGTTGTGCATTAGGGGGAAAAATGATTAATTAAAGGAGAGCGATGGAAGATGGAGCAGGGCGGAGTGACACTTTCCACACTTTCATGCCAGTATATTGTCTAATCTGTCACATAAAAATTTAAATATTTCAGGCTAGTTGCTTAAAGCGCTTGCATGCTGCCTGCAACAGACTGCTACTGTGTAGACTGATACTCTGTTCACTCTGCAAATGTTTTAATAAAAGGTAGCACAAAACCATCCCAGGCATGTTTTATGAAAATGTTTCACCAGTCAGCAGCCAGTACAAATGGTTCACTTTTGTAAAATCATGTGAGAACTGCATTCACTTGGGCATAATTTAAACTTTTCTTTATTGTTGACACCGGTAGAAATCACTATCAGGGTGGACGAATCTGACTGCCGATCAATGTCCAGCTGTCATGACCAGGAGACCGAGCGCTTCCTCTCCACAGGAACCACAGGCCGTCGTGTCTCCTTCAACGAGGCAGCGCTCTTCGATCATGGCAAGAAAGCCCAGGAAAAGGGTCGCAGGTTAGAGAATAATGCACAGAAAAACGGTCCATGCTTGACCGCATTAATCTAGCTACTAATTTGGATCAAATCTGTCCTTGTTGGGGTTACAGATGAGGGCAAGAGACAGGTTACACTCTGCATCGGCCAACCAATTACGGAACACATAAAGACAACTGTTTATACAACTGCAAAATACTCATACATACATCATGGTTAGCACTTTACATACTCTCTGATTTCTTGTCAGGCTTAAAATTAATCAATTTGTCATGCTAAAATCAGTCTATTTGAGATGGTGTTTCATGCAGGTGAACAAGCGAACATATCCATCCAGTCCCATTTAATGCCATACCAATAGCAGTGAATGCATATTTGGACCCTAATTAATGCTCAGTGCAAAAATAGTGCAAAAATGCCACCTAACTGTGTGCCTGGCTATAGTGTTTTTTTTCTTACGGTATTTTTGCGGACAACCGTAGAAAGAGGGATTTGTACCATAGTGTGCTTGAACACAAGCAACCTGTTTACAGGACAAAGGGAGTGGCTCCTCTTATTTCCTTTGTGTTCAGGATAATAAAGACATCATCTACTGTACTCCACACACCAACAAGAAAACATAAGCTTAACTCAAATATTGGAGTGAACTGTCAAAATATTTAAGAGTCAAAGTGTTTCTTGTCATGTGCATGGTGTAGAAACAAATTTCTCTGTATAGTGAAATTCTTACTTAGCTGTCGACAAAGGTCATAAAAAAATAGATTAAGCACTGAGTTAAGATAAAAAACTAGATCCAAACAAGTCTTCTCCATGCAGCTCACAAGCAAGTAAAGAATCAAAAGCACGGCAGGAGAGGGAGGAGAATGAGGATGAAAGGAAGCGTTTGGGAAGATGTTACCTAGACTGCTTTTGTAATAAATTGGAATTTTGAGTGTAAACTCTGCTTCCTTGTTATTATGTTGTGTCAGCTCAGGCTCCACTCTAGGTCATCGTCCGAGGGCCAACTCTGGCCCTCCGTCTTCCCCACTATGGCCAAGGAATGGAAACAGGAAGGGATAATAGTACAGTTACTGTATAAGATGTAATATTTAAAGATTTACAGTAAGTAAATATGTGGAAAACCCCCACAAAAAAACCTATCTTGCAGAGACTCGCTATGTGAAGGTTCCCTGCATGCCAAACAGATGTGCTAACTATAAATGCACATGCCATGGGCACTCCTCAGACGTCAACGTACTGCAGTACACATATTTACTTAAAACTTGTTTGTGGTTATACAGTAATTGTACTGTTATTCCCTAACGTTTCCATACCATGGTTGTAGTCGGGGAGTACAGAGGGCAGGAGTTGCGCTCATACAGAATACACTTGAAATTCCATTTTATTAAAAAAGGTAAAAACTTCCTAAAACTTTCTTTCATCCTAACTACTTTTCGTCAGTCATGCTCATGTGATCTTAACACGGACACAGCTCCGTCTTCAACTGAATGGCCCGGCAATTAGTCCATCAGCTCATGGTCACTCCTATAAGACACGTGATTGGGTCCCGGTGCGACCATCGACCAATGAGGGCAGGAGTGGATTACAGCTCCAACAACAACGTGTTTAAAAAAATTGTGGTACCCACAATTGTGGAGTTGATCCTACTTTGCAGATTTCACTTTTCGCGGTGGGTTTTCAGTCCCCATTAACCGTGAAAAATGAGGGAACACTGTATTCAATTGGTGTAAGACACAATTGAATTTCCTCTTTTAGTGTAATTTTTTTGGGGGGTTAACTTAAAAAGTCATTTAAGTAAACAATGATAACAAACATTTATCATGTCTGAGTTGACTAAATTTATTTGAATACATTTGTAACGATAGACAAGGCAATTTTATTGCATAATTAGAAAATATGACATCTAAAAGAAAAATAAAAGCATTTTTTATTTATAGCACAAGAAAGAAAAGGATGTTTCAAAAGTTGCTTTATAACAGCTCAGTGTAGGCATTAGGGACAATAGGTTTAGTTTTTAACCTAAAGGACACTTGTTCTGGGCCCAAGTGTTCATTGACAATTTTAATGTCTTGGGCTGGTGCAAGGAATCCTCTCTCCTCGTGACAAACACCACCATGAAATTTGGTGGAGGAGGAATTATAGTATGGAGTTGTTTTTCAGGAGTTATGCTGCATGCACACCGAACGCGAACGAGGCGAAAAAGCGGAGTTTTGTATTGTGGTCAATGGAGTCCGCGCGACTGGGCGCGAATGCGCGTCGGGCGACGTGATGGACGCGAATGGAGAGACGGTCACCAGAAGCAAAATTTCGCCTTTCGCGTGAAGTTAAAATGTTTTAACTTTTTTCGTGCTTCGCGTTGCAACAGCCGATCAACTTCGGGAACATTCAACGGCTCAAGCAGGGGGCAGCAATGAATCATGGCGGCCACTTTGCGGTCACCGGGAGCGATCCAACACGGTCAGCTGAGCTTTCAATACAAAACAGAGCCAAGCAAGAGCACTCACCTGGCTTGTAGAAAGGCGGAAGCGAGAACTTAGGACAACTGGTATGTGCAACGTTTGCTCCACTTAACAGCCGTTGAACCGTAGTTACTCTGCTAAGCTAACGATAGCGCAGCATTGTCAGCACAATATTTAGCATGGTCTCTGCCACTTGATTGCGACATTGAAACTTTTATTTTTTGGCAGGCGAGTATTGCCACAAAGCGAGGGACACGCAGTGTAAAAAAAAAAGAAGAAAGGTGCTGTCGGTGAAAATATTGGCTCTGTCACATCCCAGAAAAGTGAAAGTTCTCAGCAATGCTCTTCTTTCCAGATCCACCGCAAAGTGCACAGCAAGCTCGCTTCACTCCCCTCCCCTCGCGCGACAAAAAAGTGTACAAAAAGTACAACAGCGACAGAAAACCCCGCGAATGAGTGTAGCGGCGCGAATATTTGCGTTCGGTGTGCACATATCATTAAGCTTGATCCCTCGGTTCTAGTAAAAGGAACTTTGAATGCTTTAGAATACAGTACCAAAACATTTTGGACAATTCCATGCTCTTAGCCTTGTGTCAACAGTTTAAAGCTGGCCCTTCCTCTTCTATTATGACTGTGCACTGGTGCACAAAGCAAGGGTTGATCATGTCATGCAGGTAGATTACAGAGTCTGGTGTGGATGCTTGACTGGACTGCACAAAGGCCTGACCCGAACCCGATAGAACACCTTTAAACTATAGTGAACTAGAATGGCGACCCAGAGTCAGGCCTTCTCGACCAACATCAGTATGTGACCTCATCAATTCGTTTTAAGAAAGAATTGTCAAAAATTCCTTTAAACACCCTCCTCAACTTTGTGGACAGCTTTCACAGAAGAGTTGAAGCAGTAATATCTGCAAAAGATGGACCAACATCAAATTGAACCCAATGGGTTAGGAATGGGATGGCACTTAAGTTCAAGTTCACGGCCGGTGAGCAAGTACTTTTGGTAATATAGTGTAATACCTGCATACCTCTTTTCTTTTGATTCCAGCGTGCCCATACATTATAAAGTCACAAAAAATTAAAGGAATGTTAAAAGGGTTACTACTAGCATACAGATATGCACACTTCAATGAAGAGTTTGGACACTTCCCTTTATACTATTCTGATATACTGGTCACAGCTAAATATGATTTTAATTACTAATTACTGTAATTCCCTGACTTTAAGTCGCACCAGTATATAAGCAGCAGCAGCAAAACAATTGAGCAAAAACAAAAACTACTTTTGTCACTGATAAGCTGGACTGGACTATAAACCACAGGTCATAACATCAGATATTTATGCAAAAATATGGTGTATGGAAGTTTTTTTTTTCTTTAGTTATTTAATAATTTTGTAATTGTCTGCCAACAGCAACTTCCTTTCTTTAACAGACGGAACATGCCTGCATGTTTAGTCCCAACATAATTTTAGAAAATAAAAGGATATTTTCAGCATCCACAGAATATTGTTAAATAGCAGTTCAAAATCAAAATCAATACTTCAATAGCATCTTCTTTTGTCTCCCTTTGTTTGATAGATTATTTTAGTGAACATAAAAACACATTGCACATAATTCATATATACGATCATAAATATATAAATAAAAACATATATACTGTATACTGTACTGTATATAAAAATTACACTTAAAATTTACATCACAAATTTACCCAAACCTTTATTCAACCTCTTATTCAAATTTGACATTTTTTTGTAAATATTTATATATTTAGAAGAGAACTCAAAGCTGTGTGTGGAGGTGAGTTCGACTATATTTGGAAGCTTGCGGTCTTGCACACCAGTTCAAGCTTTTTCCCTGCCAAAGAGTTAACTTCTGTAGTAAGTGATCGGTCCGCCAAGGTTCCCGCCTTTGTCCGCCGCCCAGCTCTCTTCACACCCGACCCCTTTGGCCCCTCCCACAGGTGATGAGCCCTCGGGAGGGGGGACCAATGTTACCTCTTCGGGCTATGCCTGACTGGAGCCCAGGGGCACAGTCCTGCCCACCAGACATTTGTCAGCGAGCCTCAGCTCCAGGCCTGGCTTCAAATGGGGTCCCTTGTGACTTGCGTCCAGGCGAGGGTAAACGCGTTCCAATTATTGTACTCATCATAAGGGATTGCCAATTGCCCTCTCTAATTTGTTGTTTTTATCATGTTATTTTGGTAAAAGAATGGTCTTACTCATAGCCCTGGCATCGATCAGCATATTATGTGAATGATATTAATACTGGTTGGTGAAAATGGGATTGTGCTCTGTCGTTTGTAATCTGGTATTTTTTTTTCTACTTTCAATTTCAGATACACCCTGACTGAGGGAGACTTTCACCACCTAAAGAATGCACGGCTAACCCACCTTCCGCCCCCGACGCTCAAAATAGTCACCATCCATGAGTGCGACTCAGCAGAGAACACCATCACCATGACAATGCGCCCTGGCGCCAAGTCACAGCTCTCCATTTTCCAGGTAACACACCCAACCTGCTTCTTTATCCTTGTTGCATGATTGCCAATTACCCTCTCTAATGTTGCATATCCATCCCTTCAGTTGGGATGAGATACTAAACAAATAGATAAGTTCAAGAATAGAGACCATCTCTATCTCTTATGGCTGCATGCAATGATTTCCAATTTAGCTTCTCATGTTCAATCACTAGATCTTGCTGCCTTTAAGGTTGTGTCAGGAAAAAATATAGTAATAATGCTGTGTTGTCAGCCCAGTCTGTGATGCAATAGTTAGAAAAAAAAAGACTCACAGTGTGCTTGAACTCCTTCAGCCTATGCTGTGTCCCCTGCCACAAACTGTACTCACCGGCTTGAGCCCCAGTTCCAGCTCTGCTCTTCCTGGAGACATGCTCAACTCAACTGTGGTGGAGGCCCGTTTTAATGCAAACACTACTGCTAAAACAAACGGAGGGTCTGTAAGTTACCTCTATTTATTTTATTTTGCATATATCTGGAGGTTTTCCTACAAGGGTATTGTGGAAAAACACCTGATTGTAAATGATCATCATTGCTGCTTTCTGTCTGTACAGATGGAAACGATCACAGCAGGGTCCCGGGGTCGAGGATGCAGTGTCAGCTCGGGGGGAGGGATCGCCTCCACCAGCAATGTCTCCGCTGCCAGCAGTTCTGCAGTAGGCCAAGGTCCAGTACAGCAGTTCTTCACTAAACTTCGGCGCCATGCAAGCCTGGAAGGGTCCAGCCCCTATTTTAAGATTATGAAATGGAAGCTGGACAGCAGCCAGAGGGCTTCAAGTCTGGACATGAGAGGTAACAAACAATCCATTGAGTTCAGTAGATTCCTGTAAAAAATATTTGAATATCGAATGAAAAACAGAAAGACTGACTCAATACGCAAAGCTTTTGTAATTATCAGGTTCAAACACTTGGAGTTCGAAACATTGTTCAGAAATAACGGACAGATATGAATCCATTACAATCAAAATACATTGAGATTTTCACATGACCCCAGAGTTAAAATGCTAATTATGTGACAACCAAATCCAAAAACCAGCTGGGGTATTTCTTATTCCTGAGATCAGCCAGGCATTGCATCTTCATTGAATTTCTTTAACTATCCTCTTAGTTTCATGTCTACCATACAATGTGACGTCTTTATAAACTATTCCTGTAATTCCTCAAATATAAGGTGCACCTGTCTATAGGGTGCAACCTTAATTTTGGCGTGAAATTCTGGTATTTTTCTATGTTACCATGTATACGATGGACCAACACTTGCCAACAATATTAATAATATATAACAATAATAACTAGAATATTTGCAATTTCTGAAGAAATTGCGTGTGAAGGTGTAACCTCTGAAGGAAAAATTGTTGAATGGCAAAGAAAGAAGTGAAAAACTGAAGTAGTGGAATTGTGGGTAAATTTTGAATTTTGGGAAGAGGAAAATGGATACCACCATGGAATGGTGGGACTTGGGGGAATCAGTTGAAGTTGGAATGGTCGGAATCAGATGAAGAATGGCAAAGATAGAAGGGAAAAACTGAAAAAGTGGAATTGTGGGTAAATTTTTTAATTGTGGGTACAAATGGAATGTCGGGCATCAGGGGAATCAATTAAAGTTGGAACGGTCGGAATCGGCTGAAGAATAGCAAAGATAGAAGGAAAAAAACTGAACAAGTTGAATTGTGGGTAATTTTTAAATTCTTGGAAGAGGAAAAAGGATGCCACCATGGAATGATAGGAATTGGGGTGATCGATTAAAGTTGGAACGGTTGGAATCGGATGAAGAATGGCAAAGATAAAAGGGAAAAACTGAATAAGTGGAATTGTGGGTAATTTTTTATTTGTGGGTAAAAATGGAATGGCGGGCATTGGGGGAATCGATTAAAATTGGAACGGTCGGAATCGGATGAAGACTGGCATATACAGAAGGGAAAAACTGATTAAGATGTCTGATCAGATATCCAAGATGGCCACCCCTGAGGGTTGATGGGAAATGGAGTCTCAGTGTATGTAGGCAAGTGTCCAAGATGGCCACCTGACGACCCCATGGAAAATGGAGTACTTTGTCTACCTAAACAGTAGTCCATGAAGGCCAAACGCCCACACAATGAATGACCTCATTGAAAATGAATTGGTTCATTAAAGGTACAGTATGTGGAATTGTGGGAAATTTTTTAATTCTATTAATAGGTAAAAAAAATACACCAATGAATTGGCGCGGATGAAATGAATTAATTAGAGTTTAAACGGTGGGAATCGGATGAAGAATGGCAAAGACAGAAGGTTTCAAAGTTTTGGTAAGAACAATTAACTGAGGATTTATGGGTAAAATATGGGAAAAAAGTTGAAATATTTCGTGCATGGGTGTTCATGGCATTCTTACCCATAATGGGAAACACCTAAAGTTGGAACGATAAGTATAGGTCGCACGCAAATGGAGATATCACATGAGGAAACATAAAAAATCGGATTTTTCACGAGTTTTAGGGGGCTATTACTTATGCAAAAAAGATGCATTGTGGGTAAATGACACTCTGATGTCATAGGCAGGGTCAAGATGAATGGTTAAACGCTGAATCGGCCTGAATCGGACAAACACCTGTAGTCATTAAAGTGAAAAAAACAACAATTTTTTTAAATTTTGTTAAATATCCAAAAAATTCAAAAAGTAAGAAAAAAGTACACCTAAAGTTCAAATTCTGAATTTTGGGGGATTATATTTAATAGTTTGGATGTTCAACATTTGGAGAGAGTCATTTTTATTGTTCTGAGTAAACCAAGATGGCCGCCATCCTGGGTGGAAGTTGGGCTGAGCGCTCATGAGATGTCTGATCAGATATCCAAGATGGCCGCCCCTGAGGGTTGATGGGAAATGGAGTCTCAGTGTATGTAGGCAAGTGTCCAAGATGGCCACCTGACGACCCCATGGGAAATGGAGTACTTTGTCTACCTAACCAGTAGTCAACGAAGGCCGAACGCCTACACAATGAATGACCTCATTGAAAATGAATTGGTTCTTTAAAGGTACAGTGTGTGGAATTGTGGGAAAATTGTGAATTCTGGGAAGAGGAAAATGGATACACGAATGGAATGGCGGGCATTGGGGAAATAGATTAAAGTTGGAACGCTCGGATTCGGATGAAGAATGGCAAAGATAGAAGGGAAAAACTGAAAAAGTGGAATTGTGGGTAATTTTTTAATCATGAGAGGAGGAAAGGAGATACACAAATGGAATGGTGGGAATTGGGGGAATCCATTAAAGTTGGAACGGTGGGAATCGGAGCTGGAATGGCCAAGATAGAAGGTTACAAAATTTTGGTGAGGAAAATGGGAATGAGGAATTATGGGTAAAAATATGAAAATAGTTATTAATTACTGGAAGGTGTGAATATGAGTCGTATTGTAATTGGGGAATGTATTAACTGATTAATGTGAGTGTGAAGTGGAGAAGCTTCAAATAAAAAATATTAAATCCGCCACTGGGAATGAATTTTGAATTGTTATTCATTCAGTTTTGATGTTCAACATTAGGAGAGTGTTGTTTTTATTGTTCTGAGTAAACCAAGATGGCCGCCATACTGGGTGGAAGTTAGGCTGAGCGCTCATGAGCTGTCTGATCAGATATCCAAGATGGCCGCCCCTGAGGGTACAGTTTGAAAAGGCTAAATTCTTTAAATATGAATAGTATAAAAAACGTAAATTGTAGGAAAACGATGAATAGTTGAACCTTGAAAAATACAAAAGCACGGCATGAACGGCATGAATTGGATTAACTGGGAAGGAGTTGAAAGCAAAAGAAAATACGGAATTAACTGAAAAAAAAAACACTGAATGTGCGAAAAGACGCAGCCTGGGATTGAACCCACGAACATGAAGTGCGAATGCAGTACACAAATCCCATGAGCCACTGGGACATAGGAAACGCGGAAACCGTTAAAGTTTAAAAATAAAGTACGAAGACCACCCCATTCACTTAACATTAGGCCATTTTTACGGTACAAAAACTTAAATTGTAGGAAAACGATGAAAAGCTGAAACTTGAAAAATAGACCCGCACTAAACATGAATATGTGGAATGATATGAAGTTTGAACGGCATGAATTGGATGAACTGGGAAGAAGTTGAAACGAGCCTAAAAAACGGTCGGAATAAAAAAAATAATAATAATAATAAAGGTGGAGAAAAACATAAGTGTGAAGGTTTCACCTTCACACAATAATAATAATAATAATAATAAAGAAAATGGCCGAGCACAATAACATATGTGTGAAGGTTCCACCTTCACACAATAATCATAAAGAAAATGGCCGAGCACAATAACATATGTGTGAAGGTTCCACCTTCACACAATAATAAACTTAGATTTATATTGCACCTTTAATAAAACACAAAGTTACTTTAAAAAAGCTAGATGGGACTAAGAAGGGGTTAGATAGGGTGGGACTTGAGGTGCTTTTTAAACGTAGCCAGTGTGAGGGCTGGACAGATGTGTAGAGGTAAACTGTTCGAAAGAGTGGGGACAGCAAAACAGAAGGCTCTACCATGAGCTCTGTTTTATTGTTGTTGAGTTCACACATTGGATAAAAATATTCTCCTGAACATATCGACAAACATATATTCCAGTTTAAAGCTAGCACCACCTAGTGGCTTCAAAAAATGTCATTAGTTGAAAGATTACAGTCAATCCTGTTTGGTTTGACCTACAGCTATGAAACGTTTTAGGCAAATGAAGGACAGTAAGACCTACAAAAAAGTAAATAGCAGTGATGTGCTAGGATGTTCAGAAAAATAGTTATGAATTTTTTGTGTGCAATTTTGCCCCCTTCTTAGATATTAGCTGGTCTCAAACTAATGCCTTTTTCTCTTAAATGGTTCACCCTATTACCTTCAACTTTGGCATGGATCATTATTAAAGTTAGAGGCACACATAGCCCAAATATCGTGAAGATCTCATGACATATAAGATGGGGGTGGAGCTTCAAATTATGTTTAATATTTCCTTTGCTAAGAGTGACAAAAACCTTAATAACTCAGCTGTCACAGTTTCAAACCATCTGAAACTTTGCAGGGACTTTAAAAGTCATGCCCTAATACAGCTATGTGATAAACTTCCAAATCATTTACATTGCCACCTAGTGGCAGCCAAAAATCTCATGTACTGTGCAATGCCTGTTTGACCAAATGAACTAAAAAATGGTCAGAAAAGCTTTGAGACATTGGAACATGAAGGTTCTCAACTTCCATGACTTTTGAATAGAGGGCGTGTCCTCTATGTCAACTCAAAGTCCGATGTCTCTCCAAAACGGTAAAAGTTGCTGTAATTGGACCTAGATGATCTAATATTTTCAAAACGTCATATATGGGATGGGAGTCCAATGTGAAACACACCTACAAGCCTATTTTTTTTATCGTAGTGTGAGCGCCACCCAATGGCAGTAAAAATATAGCAATTCCTTAACGTTCTTATGTACTCTGCTGAACCCCTTGAAGTGAAATCGCTTAAATGTTGTCAGAAAAGCCATTGACCAAGCCTAATGCCCTCCAACAAATAGTATGATATTTGATGATGGCAGTGGCCTATTCAACACCGCAGTCACACAACTGTAACAATAAAAGCTGCAGTAACTCAACCCACATTATCCCACCTTTTCTAAATTTTACATATTTGGTAATAGTCCTGCACTGAAGTCATCTACAACTACGTAATTGTTCGTCGTTCATACTCCTACTTGTTCATACCCCGACCTGTTCATACGCCAACGTGCACAGGTCTGCGAGGGCCCTTTAGAGCTGCTTGCTACTGTGCAGAACTTTTCCATTTTTGAGGGCCTAAATATGCACGAAAAGTCACCCAAAATTTGATATTTCAGTGTTTCCTAAAACAATGCAAAAAAATGGCTCTGCAGCGCCACCTAAGGTGGAAAAAATGCAGCCGCTCCTGGCCCGTTTGACCTAGTGCTACGAAAGTTTTTAGGCATATGTAGGACCTAGAGACCTACAAAAATGTCAGCGCTAGCTATGTGCTCAGATGTACAGCAAAAGAGTAATGAATTTTTTAATGTGTATTTTTGGCCCATTTTTGCACGTTTGCAGGTCCCAAACTGCTCCCTTTTTCTCCTAAACGCTTTACCCAGTTGCCTTCAAATTTGTTGTGGTGCATCATCAGACATAGGGGCGCAACTGGGCAAAATTTGGTGAAGATCCACCTACATATACGATAGGGGCGGGGCTTCAAATTATGTGTTCAATTTTTCCTTCGCCAAGAGTGACAAAAACCCTAATAACTGATGTACAAGCTTAAAAAAAAATCTAAAACTTCATAGACACATGGAGACTTATTCCTTTAACACCTTTGATTTTTTTTTTTTTGAAATAGCTACTAGCGCCGCCTAGTGGTTGATAAAAATGTCCATTTTTACACTTTCATGTATTGTGCTCAGACTGTTTGAGTAAAATAACCAAAAATTGATCAGAACACCATGAAAGACATGGAATATCAAGGTTTTCAAATTTTACAACTTTTCGATAATGGGCGTAGTCTCCACGCCACCTCAAAGTCAGATGTCTCGCCAAAATGAGAAAAGTGGCTGTAATTGCCCCAAAATGGCCTTATGAGTGGAAAATAGCCTCTCACTCCCGGCCCGTTTGACCTAGAGCTCCAAAAGTTTGTAGCCTTATGTAGGACCTCGAGCCCTACAAAAAAGTCAGCGCGAGCCATATGCTCAGATGTACAGAAAGAGAGTTATGAATTTTTGAATGTGCACTTTTGGCCCGTTTTTGCTCATTTGCAGGTCCCGAACTGCTCCTTTTTTCTCCTAAACGCTTGACCCAATCGAATTCAAATTTGCTGTGTTTTTTTTTTTAGACTGGAAGGCACAATTGTTCAAATTTTTGTGAAGTGCTGTCATTAAATATGTTGGGGCGGGCTTCATATTATGCCTTTGATGTTTACTTCGCCACATGTGACACAAACCTTTATAACTCAGCTTTACAAGCTTGGAAAAATTGGAAACTTCACAGACACATGAAGACTCAAGCCGTTAACACATGTAATTAATAATTTAATTGCTTGTAAAGGCCACCTAGTGGCAAACAAAAATGTCAGTCTGATGTCTTGACAAAATGATCAAGGTTGCTGTATTTGGACCCAGATGGTCTTATTTTTTCTAAACTTCATATATTTGATGGGTTTCCAATGGGGAACACACCTATCAATGTATGGTTTGTCGTAGTGCAAGCGCCACCTAGTGGCAGCCAAAAATATTGCATTTTTAAAGCGTTTTTATGTGTTTAGCTGAGCCCTTTGAAGTAATATCACTGAAATTAAGTCTGACAAGCCTCTAGCTCAGTGGTTCTTAACCTGGGTTCGATCGAACCCTAGGGGTTCAGTGAGCCGATCTCAGGGGTTCGGCGGAGCCTTCGCCGCAGAGGTCCACCCCTCAGTCTAGTCTGCAGTTAGTGGGCACAGTCATTAAAAGCGTCCTGCTCTGAGATTTCCGACCGGTCCGCTTTGAGGACGCTGGTTTATGCAGCAGACTGAGACCTCCCTATCAGACCGCTTAGAGAGGGCTGTATATGTGTCTGAGTGAGACTCCCTACCGGTCTGCTTTGAGAGCGCTGAATAAGCAGCAGAGTGAGACCTCCTTCTCAGTCAGGACCACACACCGGAATTAGCCCGTTATCTCCCGAGCGCCAGCGATCTAAGGGGTCGATCGACGTACAGACTCATGACGTGGCGGCGGGGGACTGGTACTTTTACCCACTGTGTTGGTTTTGTTATTTGAACAAGGTGATATTAATGCACAGTTCATTTCGTGCACCAGTAAAAAAAAGTCAAATTTTATTTTTGTCACGGCTGGGCATGGCGACGTGAGGCGGTGGAGGGAAAGGGGCTCAAAAACGCAGGAGGACGGAGAGGGTTTGCTCAAACAAAAGTGCTCTTTTAATAATAAAACAGGGCAGGAAAAGCAGAAGACAAAAACTTGACAAAGTAGCAAAATAAATGAGGAACGGAATATAACTCACGAGACTAAATGGGACTACGGGGGAAGACTGGAAGACGAGTACAGAGGCACAGGGAACACGAAGTGACGAGGTACAATAATCCGACAAGAGCAACAGAGGGACGGTGGTTTAAATACAAGGAGACTAATTACTGACAACACACTACAGCTGGACGGGGACAGGAGGCAGGGGAACCGGATAGGCTAACACGAGAGGAGCAGGGGCACATGGACAACAGGTGGACGAGATAAAACTAACGAGACTGAGAGGCAGATGCAGGGAAAAACACGAATGAATGACGAAATGAACCAGGAACTACTTAAACTAAATCCAAAAACCTGAAAACCCCAGACAGAACGTGACAATTTTTTTACTAAAGAAGGGTTCGGTGAAGGAGCATATGAAACTAGTGGGGTTCGGTGCCTCCAACAAGGTTAAGAACCACTGCTCTTAGACGGCCCTGCTGACGTCCACCAAATTTTACGAAGCGGCTGTAATTTGACCCAGATGATCTGATCTTCTCACAATTTCACACATTGGATAAAAATCCATTCCTGAAGACATCCACAAATTTATATTCCAGTTTAAACCTAGCGCCACCTAGTGGCTGCAAAAAATGTCATTAGTCGAGAGATTACCGTCAATCCTGTTTGGTTTGACCTACAGCTATGAAACCTTTTAGGCATATGTAAGACTGTCAGATCTACAAAAACGTCAGTAGGAGTAATGTGCTAGGATGTACAGTAAAATAGTCCTGTTTGGTTTGACCTACAGCTATGAAACCTTTTAGGCAAATGAAGGACTGTAAGACCTTCAAAAAAGTAAATAGCAGTGATGTGCTAGGATGTTCAGAAAAATGGTTATGAATGTGCAATTTTGCCCCGTTCTTAGACATTAGCTGGTCTCAAACTAGTGCCTTTTTCTAATGTTCACCCCATTACCTTCAACTTTGGCATGGATAATTAACCGACTGAGGGGCACACATAGTCCAAATATCGTGAAGATTTCATGACTTCTAAGATGGAGGTGGAGCTTCAAATTATGTTTAATATTTCCTTCGCCAAGAGCAGGTGTGGCCAAGTTCGGTCCTCAAGAGCCACAATCCAGCCTGTTTTCAATGTATCTCTTCAACCAACACACCTGACTCAAATCAGCGCCATTATCAGGTTTCTGCAAAGCATGCTGATGAGCTAATCATTTGAATTAGATGTGTTAGTTGAAGGGACACAATGAAAACATGCTGGATTGTGGCTCTTGAGGACCAAACTTGGCCACCCCTGGCCAAGAGTGACAAAAACCTTTATAACTCAGCTGTAACAGCTTCAAACCATCTGAAACTTTGCAGGGACTTCAACAGTCATGGCCTAATACAGCTATATGATAAACTTCCAAATCGTTTACAGTGCCACCTAGTGGCGGACAAAAATGTCATTTTTTACACTTTTATGTACTGTGCAATGCCTGTTTAACTAAATGAATTAAAAAATGGTCAGAAAAGCTATGACACATTGGAACATGAAGGTTCTCAACTTTGATGACTTTTCAATACAGGGTGTGGCCTGTATGCCAACTCAAAGTCCGATGTCTCTCCAAAATGGTAAAAGTTTCTGTGATTGGACCTAGATGATCTGATATTTTCAAAACTTCATATATGGGATGGGAGTCCAATGTAAAACACACCTAAAGCCTATTTTTTTAATCATAGTACGAGCGCCACCTAGTGGCAGCAAAAAACTAGCAATTCCTTAACATTCTTATGTACTCTGCTGAGCCTCTTGAAGTTATATCCCTTAAATGTTGTCTGAAAAGCCATTGGCCACGCCTAATGCCCTCCACCAAAGAGAATGATGTTTCAATAATGGGTGTCGCCTATATGGCAGCGCAAAGCCCTGTAACAAACCATCTGAAACTTTGCAGGGACTTCAAAAGTCGTGCCCTCAATACAGCTGGGTGATAAACTTCCAAATCATTTGCAGTGCCGTCTAGTGGCGGACAAAAATCTTATTTTTCTTCACTTTTATGTCCTGTGCAATGCCTGTTTGAGTAAATTAACTGAAAAATGGTCAGAAAAGCTTTGAGACATTGGAACATTAAGATTCTCAACTTTTATTACTTTTCAATAAAGGGCGTGGCCTGTATGCCACCTCAAATTCCGGTATCTTGCCAAATCGGTACTAGTTGCTAGAATTGGACCTAGATAATTGAATCTTTTTAAAACTTCATATGTGGGATGGGAGTTTTTACGTTTTTATGTACTCTGCTGAGCCCCTTGAAGTGATATCGCTTAAATGTTGTCTGAAAAGTGATCGGACGCGCCTACTGCCCTCCAACAATGTTTTGATAATGGGCGTGGCCTATACGGCAGTGCATAATCACACACCTCAAACAATAAAAGCTGCTGTAACTCAACACACATAATCCCTCCTTCTCTAAATTTCACATATTTGATAAGAGTCCTGGACTGAAGTCATCTACGAACTCATTTTTCATCGTAGTGCTAACACCACCGGGTGGCACAAAATAATATAACATCATTTTTGCATTTCTATTTAGTTTGTTGAGCCGGTTGGTCAAATGTCATAAAACTTGGACATTTTCTGACACATTGACTTCTAATATTCACTTACCCCAACATGCTTATACCCAAATACGTTCATACACCTGCTCGGTCATACCCCAACATGTTCGTTCAACGTGCACAGGTCTGCGATTACCCTATATAGCTGCTTGCAGCTCTAGTCAGGGCCCGGGCAGCTTGGTGTTTTCATACATAAAATCCAAAAAATTGTTTTTAGCGCCACCTAGAGTTGAGAAATTCTACTGGGTCCAGGCCCGTTTCACCTGGAGCTAATGAGCGCGGTCAGTATGTCGTCTCAAAGTCCGCTGTCATATAGTTGATGGGAGTCCAATGTAGAACACACCTACTAAAATAGAACCCTTTATGGCTTACCGGACTTGGGGGTGGGTGTGAAGAATAGTCCTCCCTCCGTTAGGAGGCAGTGTTTCAATAAGTACATAGTCTGTTTATATGGTAGGCAGTAGGCATGTTGCAATGACCTTTGATGCTTTGAACCTGTTGGCTTTGTGTTTGATGATTAGGACAGTGTTGTAACGGTTTTGTGATGGCATGCAAAGAGTAAAGACGTGCACCAGACCAGCAATGTGTGGTTTCTTAGTCTTGCCACAATAGCTAAATTTGTCTCTGTCACATTCCACTCAGAGGCATGCTGATGTTGTCGCAGTTTTGATTTTTTTGTGGGTTGTCAGATGTTCCTCATAATTACTCTGAATGATGGTAAGTCCAAAATGATTTATAAACACAAATATTAACACAAAGCCAAGGTTAACATCATTTTTTACATTTCTATTTACTCTGTTTATACGATTTAATTGTAGAGACTGAATAATAGAGACTTGTTTAATACACAAGCTTGGATTGTTTCAAATGGGGCCAATATGTGAAAGTTGGGATCAAAACCTAATATTGATGCGACCCTCTTCCAGACATTTTGCAAAAAATACACCACAGGATGAGTCTTAAATACAAAAGGAAGTTGTATGACTTTCAAGTGCCACGTGTGGAGTGGGCTTTCCAAATAAATGTGTTACAAATCTTGTCAAATTGGCAAAAACAACCAAGCGGAATTCTTACAGGGAGTGTCTGCAGAAGGAAATTGAACCTTGGTGTGCAAATCGTATTAATGACATTAACCTTACCCCAAAGAGTCAAAAACAAGGGAGTCCACCATTCAACATCTGCTTTAATAGAGTTAAATAGTGGTTCAATATTGACCCGGACCAAGTCAGAAAGAAAGTGAGGAAACAGATCCCCAAGATATTTTATGCCTGACTTTGGCCATGTAAAGAGGCCAGGTCTGAACAGTACCACAGGGCAGTGAGGTGTCAATGGAAGGGCCTCCATTTTACTCCAATTCACTTTAGAACTCGACAAACGAGATAACTAGTTAATTATTCTTAGAAGTGCAGGTATGGACCGTTGTGGCTGTGTAACCAGCATTGGGGCATCATCAGCATATAGCAATATCTTATGAACACTCCCAGCAATCTTAAGCCCAGGGAAATTGGAGTCTTTGCAAATAGAAACTGCTAAAGATTCTAACGCTAAAGCAAAGGACTTAAGGGGCAGCCCTGGTGCGTGCGTCAAGAGAGATTGAATGGTTGTGATATGAGCTGGTTTGTTATCACAACGGCGTTGGGGTTATGTTATAAAAGTTTATACCAAGAAATAAATTGATTACCAAAACCATAGCCCTCCAAAGTGTAAAAATAATGATAGGATATGTATAGTATATGCAGTGATCCCTTGCTACTTTCCGCTTTGATTTCCACACCCTCGGTCTTTCACTGAGTTTTTTTTTTTTTTTTTTTTGGGGGGGGGGGGGGGGGGCTGGGCTATACTGTATTGTGGAGACAAGCTGTGATGGTTTCTTGCATGCCAGACAGACAAGGTAACTATAAATGCACTTGCCACAGGCCCTCCTTGGACATGGAATTTCTGCAGTACACATATTTACTAAAGTTTTGAGTTACACGGCACATCCCTGTGGAGTTGTAATCTACTCCCACCCCAACTCCCGCTTTTACACCCACAGGGACTCAGGTCATCAAACGCACCCACAGCAAAGGCACACACATTGTCAGGGCAGCAGGCACACGCACGCACACACATTGTCGAGGCAGAGACTCAATGGAGCAGACGTTCTCCAGACTGTTGGAAATCACTTACCTAGATTTCTTTTAAAATAGAATGGTATTTCAAGTGTAAACTCTCCATTGTTATCATGTTTGATTGTGTACAGATTAGATTTAAAGGGAGAGTATGTAAGATTATAACGTTTTTAATTCAAAAAAGAATATATTAAATGATTGTAAATTTCAAAAACTTGCAAATGAATGTGCTCTTACTGACGAACAGTATGTTTTAAATACACTGCTCACAAAAATTAAAGGAACTCTGTAAAGAAACACATTAGATACATCAGATCTCAATATGAAGTTGGATATCTATACAAATAACGACGGCAGGGCAGTGTCTTAGGAACAAAAGGATGCCAAGTCTTTTAATGGAAACAAAAGTTTTCAGCCTACAGAGGGCTCAATTGTGTAGACACCATAAATCAGAATGAAATGAAGATGTGGCAGGCTAGACCATTTTTTCCAAAACTTAATTTCTGCAACTCAAAATGCTTTTCAGTAACTTGTGTGGCCCCCAAAAGCTTGTATGCATGCTTGACAACGTCGCGGCATGCTCCTAATGAGTGGACGGATGGTTTCTTGTGGCAATTCCTCCCAGATCTGTGTGAGGGCATCCCTGAGCTGTTGTACAGCTTGCGGAGCAACCTGGCAGTGCCTAATGAACCGAAACATAATGTCCCAGAGATGTTCTATTGGGTTTGTCAAGGGATTGTGAAGGCAATTCAATTGTTTCAATTCCTTCATCCTCCAGGTACTGCCTGCATACTCTAGCCACGTGAGACCGGACATTGTCGTGCATTAGGGGGAAAGCAGGACCTACTGCACCAGCGTAGGGTCTGACAATGGGTTCAAGGATTTCATCTCGATACCTTATAGCAGTCAGAGCACCATTTCCTAGGCAGTAGAGGTCTGTGCGTGCCTCCATGGATATGCCTCCCCAGACCATCACTGACTCACCACCAAACCTGTCATTTTGAACGACGTTGCAGGCGGCATAATGTTCTCCTTGTCTTCTTCAGACTCTTTCATGTCTATCACAGGTGCTCAGGGTGAACCTGCTCGCGTCTGTGAAAAGTACAGGGTGCCAGTGACGGAATTGCCAATTCTGGTGTTCTTGAGCAAATGCCAGTTGAGCTCCAGGGGCAGAAATGAATCAACGAGAAACAATTAATGGTATACTACTACATCATAGCAAATAGAACAGCGTCCATAACAATCTGTAACTAACATGGTAAAGAGTAAATGTCGTCTAGAGCTTTCTTGGGGTCGGTGAACTCATGTTTGCCTCCCGCCATTCTGACAAGTACCGCTGGGAACATCAGGGAAAATTGAACTTTCCTATCATGAAGCAGTACCTTACAGTGGCGAAACTCCGCTTGCCTATCAATGACCAGCTTTTGAGGAGTCGGCAAAGATCATTATATGGTTACAGTGCAGCTTCCCTTTTTTTATGTGCACTCTCCACAATCCACTTGCAATCCTGGACCCGTAGAAGCCGAACAAGAATTGCTATCAGGGGCTGGCCGTCCGATTTACACCTCCCTAGGCTCCGGTGCACGTAGTTGACCTGCAGGCCCACAGGAAACTCAAATGTCCAACAACTCCGGGACTGTTGAGTGCATGAAGGACAGGATATCGGAGCCTTCCGGAAAGGCCACAAAACGCAGGTTGTTCCACGGGCTTGTTTTCCAGGTCCTCCATCTTCTTTTGTAAGGTCTCTATGTCTGATTGAGTAGCTGGGGGATTAGCTTCGAGCACCTTATTGGCCTCTTCCCAGAAGTCAAATGTGAGACTCGACATGTCCCTAACGTGTGGCTATATCGGACAACTTTGCATCCACGGTGTTCACTGCGGCCTGACTTGCGCTAAGTTTCCTCTTCTGTGTCTCTGACGTATCTTTAAGAAAGGCATATATTTTTGAAATGTCCTTGGCCATTCGACCCGATGCACTGTATCATGTAACATGCCACTCACGCTTAGTGTCATGTCAGCAGCCTTGGGTGAGCTAGCATTAGCTCCATCTTGACTTTAGGCTAAACATGTGGTCTTTTAAAAGTAAATAAACCGCATGTTCTGCAGAGCTCCCGGACTAGGCAGCCATCTTCACCACTTGCGTCACGTGACTCTATCGCAATACTTAAAAAGTTTTATTTTTCCTCCTCTCCCCGCAGTGGATCCTCCCTGCCATCACACTCGTGCACACATGTTAAGATGTCTTAAGTGATCATAGATATAATCAGAATGTATGGCTTCTGTCTCTTAACTTTGTTACATTTTTCCCCTCTCTGTTTGCTATGATTCAGGCTCGCCAAAGAGAAGGCAATTCCAACGTCAACGGGCCGCCAGTGAGAGCACAGACCAGGGCGACAACGACACACACTACTTTGACCTCATCCAGTACATCGCTCGCTCCCAGGAAATCAACTACTGTCCTGGTCGGCCTGTGCTTTCACCTCCATCTGTGCCACCCCCTTCCCTCGGCAGGTATTTTTAATTCCCTTGCCATTCATCGTGTCCTCTGCTTCACTTTTCAATCATTTTGTCCCAATTGTTCATCGATGATATGCAGGCTCTGTGTTTCAGTTCTTCCTCAGGGTTCCATGCATTTGAACAAGTCACAAAATAATGTGGTAATCAGCTAAGATAAGTGTAATGCCATGCCACAGCAGCCATTGCAAGTCATAAGACTCATTCCTTGCTCAGTGAAAACAGCTGTGTCGTTGATGAATGTGATATTCAGTCATGTTCTGACACTGTCATTTTGCATGTTTCCATTTCCTCCTAACCTGTATGCAACCACAGAGTAGAAGTAGATGTGATGGTGGAGCCCACCTGCAGCCATACTGGACCAGGGGAGATTGGCCTGTCCACTGATCCACAAGATGAAGTGCTTTCCCTGGGGACACGGGAAATTTCTGGCCAACTAGCGCTCCAAGATCCCCAGACACTTTACACAGACATTTGGACATTACGTGCGTCACTGGAACAATATGCTGCCTCCGACCAAAGCAGCAATAATGATAGAAACTCTGTCTGCAGCGATGCTGACAGCCTGTGTACAGAAAGAGAAGAGCTTCCTAGTTGCTTATCCCAGGATTTAGGGGATGAAATTGAAGGTACAGAGGATGAGAAAGAGTTTTTTGTATATATAGATGAGATATTCAGGGAAAAAGGTGGCAAAAACAGGAAACAAGTAAGTACTGAATCTGAGCGAGGCGGGACTGATAGTGAAACGTCTACTCGTAAATTGCTGCAGATGGATAGTGGCTATGCATCAATCGAGGCCCCTTCTCGTGGTCCAGAAGATTTGAGGATGTTTGAAAATAGCAGCCCAAAGGAGAGAACAGCCCATGAGAAAAGGCATCACTTCACCAAGGCAGGACGATCTGGCACAATCGGTGAGAGCTTTGAGTCTTACCTCTATGAGGAAGAGCCAGGCGATGAGCAATTGCTGGGCGCCAGGGGAGGAATTTCCATAGAAACTAGTGTTGCTCCACAGAGCTGGTGTCCATACGGCCAGATGATCATTCCTTTGGAAACTTCACAATCCCCCACTCAACTCACCACTCTCCATCAAAGAGACTTTAGCATTGATGAGAAAACAGATGCACTCTTCCAAGAATTTCTCCGTCATGACCCTCAATTTGACCAGCAGGAGTCATCACTAAAGAAGCACCGTTCCCGAATCCATCTTCGAAAGCAATGGCAGCGGCACAAACAGTGGAGTGATCCTGGTGTCAGACACTTTCATTCCTCTTTTGAGAGACACCGAACTCCACTACGAAGGGGGGACAGTGTTAACTGTCCAATGGATACGAGCTACTATGGCATGCTCCCTCGAATTGTCAGTGCAACAGAAGAGGAGGTAACAGACAGCAACAACCCCGAAACCCCAAAGACAGCAATTACTACTAGCGAGGTCACAGGGGAGGAGAAACAGCAAGGTTCCATCGAAGACCAGATGTCATCACCACATCTTCGACCATCTCTAGCTGAGAAAGAGGAACGGCAGAGCGAGCTTTCAGAAATTCAAGAGGACAGCAAACCACCTGGATGCTCCTTAGAAACATTAGACGAGCGGTCACCCGTTCAGCCACCCAACTCCTCAGGCTACGGCCCACAAACCGTTACGGCAGAGCTAACAGACAAACTGACTGCTAACTTAGACGATAGGCTATATACAGGCTTTCAAAGGGATAAGGACACAGTGACTGAGTGTTTGATGGTGACAGCTACTCATGCGTCTCCAGATCACAGTCCAGTGTAGCTCCACTTGTAGCTACTGATACACTCATGGCTCACTTTGTATGATTCATAATGGCTTTGAAATTAAATGAACAAACCAGGCGGTACAGTTCGGTTTTATTTTCTTTGGTAAATGTTTGGAACATTAATCCCTTACCTGAACAAACATGTTGACAAATGTGACAATGTTAGCCACAATTAAAAAGTCTGGTGCAGCATGCTTATGCATAGTTTTTAGATCACATTTTTCTGTTGTTTTTTTGTTTTGTTGTTGTTTTGTTTTTCTGTTGTTAGACAGAAGTGACAAGCAACTGAAAGTGGCATGTGTAACTCCAAAACCTATTACTATAAAAAAAAATTCACACCCTCTTTCATTTTTGTGTTTTTTAAATTCCCTTTACATATTTTGAGGATAGAAATGTACAAAATTGGAGCATCAAGATGAATCAAACTGTATCGCTTGGTGGTAATTAAGGGTCTGTCAATTTTTAGATCACTTATGAAATCATTTGTAGGCAAACGTAATGACGCAGTTGAGCATTAATTTTTGTTTTCTTTTCCTGTCTTCTAGTAAATAATGTTATTTTATGCGATGGTGTAGCTGTTAAGCTAAGTGGAAATTGGTGGTAAAACTGTAGACTAATCTAAAGCGAAATACTATTAATACTATTATTACATTTCATCACAATTTATGCATTTTTATGTCACAGTAGAAGTCGTTTCAAGCCAACTGTTTAATATATGTGTTATATAGGTCAAAATACAGAATATCTTCCAGCATGCACCGAAACCCGCTAATGGTTTCAGGTGAAGCTAGTTACTTGGATCACTAGTTTGCCTAATCAACAGTTGAGAGTCTGGACTCTCATATTCTTGGACTGGGTTTGTACTTTTCTCTATGTAAACAGAGAACACTGACACTTTCCGTTGGTAGATAGAAGGGATGGGACGAGTTCTTGTATTGCGACATTAGAATGCTACAAGAGTTCATGTGTCTGCACAGCACAAGATCTATTTACAGTGTTCTTTCATTTTCACATTTAGTAGGGACCAAACCCCCTCGTGAAAAGTGAAATCCACAACCAATAAAGACAGGAGTGAATCACAAATCCTGATATCACGCTGGGAATGTCTTGTAGGTGTGCCCGTGAGCTGACTGACATTGCCTTTCTCCTCTTCACACACAAGTGACAAGTGGTCGGAGTAATATGGGCAGGACAAAACAAACTGTAATAAATTGGAATTTTGAGTTAAATTCTGTTTCCGTGTTCATGTTTGGTCAGCTAAGGGCTCCACTCGAGGTTGACTTCAGAGAAATGCCCATGGCATGTGCAATTACAGTCAACTCGTCTGTTTGGCATGCAGGAAACCTTCAGTGCACCTCTCTGAAATTTTTTGAAATAAAAAAAATAAAATAAAAATGACATTTTGTTATATTTTAATTAAAAAAAAACGTGAAGCACTGAGGGGTGAAAGATGAAGTGTGAAGTTGCAAGCTTATACTGTAATTTTGGTTGTTTTGAGCTTGTTGGGCCAGAAGTGCAAATGGAGTACTGCATGACAGTATAACGTGCTATCAGTGCAGTAAGAAGGCACACTTAAAAATAAATGTTACCATACCAAATATTGTATTGGACACTGATTTTACGGTAAAGTTGTTCGCTTGCAACTTTCTGTGGCATAACTGCCGACGCGACTATCTATTGCTATTCAATAGACTATCTTTAAAGTTGTTCCTGACAAAGACCACAACAAATGTTATTACGACTGTGTTAAATCACTAATTATGGACAGTTAATCTTGACAACTACGCTTATATTGTACAATATTGTATGGTGCCCGTTGCCATTGTTTAACTGTGCCTTGAGATAGCATTATAGCAGCCCTTACATAAATATGTGCTACCTAGCAGCACTTAACTGCCCCATAGAAGCCGACGAGACCAGTTGAATGACTTTTCATAGGCTGTTTAGTAGATGTATTAGATGTTTCTGTACATTCTGATGCTAGCAGCCTGACACAGTTGCTGTTCCTACTGTGATCTCTTTTATACAAACCAGGGTGACTCAGATATGCGAACTCAGCTGGTGACTGCTCCTCTGTGGTTCTGTCGAACTTCATTTCACAGACTAAAATTTATGAGGAGAACTTTGTCAAAATCTCACTGAAGTTTCTAGGAGAGTGGTGAGCTGCTAACGTTTGAATTGAGTTTTTTTTTTTTTTAAGTAGATAAAAAAAACTAAATAAATGCAATTCCTGAAGAAATTGCATGTGAATGCGTAATGGCTGAATTTACAAGCGTTGAATGAACTATGACTGAATGATTTGGAATGAGAATGAATGTCTGAATGGCTTGAATTGGTGAAAAATGTAATGTATGTAATATTACAAATGAAACATTGAAAAAAATCATACAACATTTGTAAAATATTGAAAATTATGATTTTTTTTAAATACCTAAATGGTATAAAATGAATTACTATAATGATTTTTTGTGAATTGTTGGAATGTTGGGAATGTTTAGGCAAATTAAATGAGCTAAATGTTGTTAATTTGAAATGGGCAAACTTTAAATGTGAACTGTCATTGGCCCAATGTAAGTCAATGAGACTTGTTGGGGTGGAAAATCGGAAATAGTAAGAAAATGATAAATATTTGGAATGAGAAAAATACAAGCCCCTCTGACATGAATAATTGGAATAATATGAAATTTGAATGGCATGAAATGAGAAAAAAAGGCAGTATAAGTTTGATATTAATAATGAAGAAAATAGTGATGTGTGATGGAAATATTTTAGCTGCACCTATTATTGCAGCAGCATTTGAAAAATTAGCGCATAACAAAAGTGAGTCCTCCTGTTTGTTTACATTTGGACGCTAGTTTGTTAGTATTCTTACTGTCTGCTTAGTAAATGGACTTTCACTTATATAGCACTTTTCTATCTTAGGTACTCAAAGCGCTTTACACTAACTAGTCATTTACCTACTGATGACGCAGCATCAGGAGCAACTGGGGGTTGAATGTCTTGCTCAAGGACACTTAGACATGGTCTTGATGGTTGGGGGATCGAACCCACGGCCTTTTGGCTGGGAGACGACCACTCTACCACCGAGCCATGTCGCCCCCAAGTAGTAGAAGTGTGTCGTTTGGAAAGTTTAATGGATTTTCTCTCAGATTCTGCTTTTCTGCTGTTATTCATGAGTACTAACTAAATATATTTTTGTACATGCTTTGAATGTGAAAACACTAGTTTTCAAACAACACAGGACTTAAGAAAAGAATGTGTCACGTCGGGGCATGGCGGTTCGAAGAGGCGCAGGATGTGGGAAAGGCGGAACCAATAAAAATGCAGGACTAACTGGGGAAAGGCTCGAGGGAAGGGGATTTATTAACAAAGGCAGGGTGAAAGAATCGAAAAATACAAAGTACAAACCAAAAACGTTAAACTGAAGCTGGCTGGGGGCGACAAGGAACGGGAGGCAGCACAGGAAGGAGGGCAACGTGAGGCACGACGGCGAGGGGAAGACATACAAAGACCCGACAAGGAATGAGGCAAAACACTGGGGCTTAAATACTAACAGAACTAATGAAAACGCGAGACACCTGGGAACAAGGGGCGAGGTAGCTGACAGGAGGACACACACGGGCGACAGGTGAGGTTGATTAAGGTAATGACATGCGGGGGAAAACACAGTGAACCTATAACTAAAACTAAACAACTCAAAACCCACAACAAAACACAGACAGATCATGACATAGCCCCTCCCTCAAGGGGCGGATCCCAGACGACCCCAAACCAAAACAACCCAAAAACAAAGAACCAAAGCAGGGTGGGCGGAAGGGGGCCCGGAGGAGAGATCAAACAAAACACGAAACCAACTGAAAGTGTCCAAGAAAAACCAGAGGCGCAAACAGAGCGCCAGGTTCCGCAGCCCGGCGCGAGAGTCCGGAGGGCGCCCGGGACGCCAGAGGAGGCGGGCCCGGCGACGAGAGTCCGGAGGCCGCCCGGGACGCCAGGGGAGGCGGGCCCGGCGACGAGAGTCCGGAGGGCGTCCTTGACGCCAGGGGAGGCGGGCCCGGCGACGAGAGTCCGGAGGGCGTCCTTGACGCCAGATGAGGCGGACGCTGGCAGAGGAGGACCCGGGATGCGTCAGCTGGTCGCCGACGGGCGGAGACCCGGGATGCGTCAGCTGGTCGCCGACGGGCGGAGACCCGGGATGCGTCGGCTGGTCGCCGACGGGCGGAGACCCGGGATGCGACGGCTGGTCGCCGACGGGCGGAGACCCGGGATGCGTCGGCTGGTCGCCGACGGGAAGAGACCCGGGATGCGTCGGCTGGTCGCCGACGGGCAGAGACCCGGGATGCGTCGGCAGGGCACCGACGGGCGGAGACCCGGGATGAGCCGGCTGGGCGAGAGGCAATCTTTGGAGGCCGACTGACCGCAGTGGTGAAGGCAGGAGAGGCTGCGGCAGAGGCGGGACATGCGGTGTTGGAGGCTCCCGCAGCGGCTTTGACATCCTTGACTGCTGGGGACGGACCAGAGATGTTAATGAAGGTAAAGGACTGACCTGGACGGAGGGAGTGTCCTGATTGGAGATGGGCAGCGGTGTTGGGGCTGGCAGTTGCGGCTCGGCCAGCGGCTCGGCGGACACCTGCGGCTCGGAGGGCACCTGCAGCGGCTCGGAGGGCACCTGCAGCGGCTCGGAGGGCACCTGCAGCGGCTCGGAGGGCGCCTGCAGCGGCTCGGAGGGCACCTGCAGCGGCTCGGAGGGCTTGTGGCTCTGGAGAGCATGGCTGCACCGGCCTGACGTGAGACTCGGAGGGCTCGCGCAGCCTGGGGAACTCGGAGGGCTCGCGCAGCCTGGGGAACTCGGAAGGCTCGCGCAGCATGGGGAACTCGGAGGGCTCGCGCAGCCTGGGGAACTCGGAGGGCTCGCGCAGCCTGGGGAACTCGGAGGGCTCGGAAGCGGGCTGCGGCAGCGGCGCGACGTGGAAACCGGGGGGCGCCGGCTGCGGCGCGACTTGAGGCTCGGGGGGCGCCGGCTGCGGCGCGACTTGAGGCTCGGGGGGCGTCGGCTGCGGCGCGACTTGAGGCTCGGGGGGCGCCAGCTGCGGCGCGGCGAGAGGCTCGGAAGACGCCGACTGCGGCGCGGCGAGAGGCACGGAAGACGCCGACTGCGGCATGGCGAGAGGCCCTGAAGACGCCGACTGCGGCGTGGCGAGAGGCCCTGAAGACGCCGACTGCGGCGTGGCGAGAGGCCCTGAAGACGCCGACTGCGGCGTGGCGAGAGGCCCTGAAGACGCCGACTGCGGCGTGGCGAGAGGCTCTGAAGACGCCGACTGCGGCGTGGCGAGAGGCTCTGAAGACGCCGACTGCGGCGTGGCGAGAGGCTCGGAAGACGCCGACTGCGGCGTGGCAAGAGGCTCTGAAGACGCCGACTGCGGCGTGGCGATAGTCTCTGAAGACGCCGACTGCGGCGTGGCGAGAGGCTCGGAAGACGCCGACTGCGGCGTGGCAAGAGGCTCTGAAGACGCCGACTGCGGCGTGGCGATAGTCTCTGAAGACGCCGACTGCGGCGTGGCGAGAGGCTCGGAAGACGCCGACTGCGGCGTGGCGAGAGGCTCGGAAGACGCCGACTGCGGCGTGGCGAGAGGCTCGGAAGACGCCGACTGCGGCGTGGCAAGAGGCCCTGAAGACGCCGACTGCGGCGTGACAAGAGGCTCTGAAGACGCCGACTGCGGCGTGGCGAGAGGCTCTGAAGACGCCGACTGCGGCGTGGCGAGAGGCTCTGAAGACGCCGACTGCGGCGCGGCGGGAGGCTCGGAGGACGCCGACTGCGCCGCGGTGAGAGGCTCCGAGGACGCCGATTGCGGCGTGGCGAGAGGCTCCGGGGACGCCGACTGCGGCGCGACGTGAGGCTCCAGTCCCGGAGTCACCAGTGGCGGGACCACAGGGTCCGGAAAGTGGGCGCTCGGTTGCCGCGGAGGCAAGACGGGGGTGCACCGTCGCCGCGGAGCGGGGACGGGGGCACACAGTCGCCGCGGAGCCAGGACAGGGACCTCCAGCTTGCCTGGCTGGGGACTGTGGACTGGGTCACTAGCCACATCAGCCTGCCGCCAGGGAGCTTGGGGAACACGAGCGCAAGGGGGAGACGTGACCGGGACAGGCGGGAGTGTGCGTGGAGGGTGTGACTCGGGATGAGGTGAAGGCGAAGAAACACGAGGTGGTGTGAGGACTGCTAAGGGATGGAGTGACTCTTGACTAGGGTGTGCCGGGATAGGTGCTCCGTGCTTAGAGGACGAGGAAGAAGACTGGCGACCTTTACTAGGGCGCCCCCGTCGGCCGCCACGGGATGGGCAGAAGGCCAAACGGGTGCCCCAGTAAAGGTCGCGGTTAATGGGAGGCTCGAAATCTAAATCGTCTAAATCAGACTCTGAGTCACTAATGTAAATTGGTGGAATGGAGTTTGGAAAAAGAAAATCATTATCAAAATCAAAATTGTCGAAGGAAAAAGGATTGGGATAAACAAATTCAGAACCGGACTCTGAGCGAAGTTTAATGAAGGGAGAACCATCCTCTACGTCAGAAAGATCTGAATCAATGGCGTAGTGAGGAGGGCTAATAGGCAGTGGGAGGGGCTCGGGTGGAAACGAGGGCGGTGAGTAATCGTCAGTGTCGGAAAAGTCAGAATCGCGAAAGACGTGGGGAGGAAAAATAGTGGGGTAAGGGAGTTCGGAAGCGCAGGTGTAGGGCGCGGAGGAGAGGCGTGAGGAGGGCGTGTAAGGGGTGGCGTTGGAGGAGCGTTTGGACGGAGAGTACAACGGGGAATAAGTGAAAGAGCTTACGCGGGGAGCACGCAGTTGGCTGGCAGGCTGAGGGCGTTCGCGGGTGGCGCGACGGCGGCAGACCTTCCTGCTGGTTCCTGGTTTGGTCGGGTCTTTCTGTCACGTCGGGGCATGGCGGTTCGAAGAGGCGCAGGATGTGGGAAAGGCGGAACCAATAAAAATGCAGGACTAACTGGGGAAAGGCTCGAGGGAAGGTGATTTATTAACAAAGGCGGGGTGAAAGAATCGAAAAATACAAAGTACAAACCAAAAACGTTAAACTGAAGCTGGCTGGGGGCGACAAGGAACGGGAGGCAGCACAGGAAGGAGGGCAACGTGAGGCACGACGGCGAGGGGAAGACATACAAAGACCTGACAAGGAATGAGGCAAAACACTGGGGCTTAAATACTAACAGAACTAATGAAAACGCGAGACACCTGGGAACAAGGGGCGAGGTAGCTGACAGGAGGACACACACGGGCGACAGGTGAGGTTGATTAAGGGAATGACACGCGGGGGAAAACACAGTGAACCTATAACTAAAACTAAACAACTCAAAACCCACAACAAAACACAGACAGATCATGACAGAATGTAGGGGAGAGTGGGGTAAGATGAGCCAAATTTTACTTATTTCCAAAAAAAATAGAATTGTACCTCCACTTGCCCCAGGTTTGGGGTAAGATGACCCACATCCAGGGGTAGGTTGAGCCATAATGTGTAAACTAACCGACAAAATTGTTGTTTGTTTTTTTAAAGTGAACCTGTGCATTTTTTGTAACAGTTTTAAACTAAGAACAACACATTACCAACAAAAACCTGCTGTTTCAGTACTACATTGCAACTCAAAAGAACTACTCAATATTCCAACTGTCCAGGTTGCAGTGAAATATGAATTGTTGGTCCCATCTTGCAGTTCCTCCAGCTTTTTAAGGTCGGGGCAGCTTCTTCAGCATATTACTCCGTAGGAATGATGCCTCATCATTCTCCTTGAAAGCATAAGTGGGTTTCTTATTGCCAGTGACCCCTGAGATTCTAGGAATCGGGCACTAACTTCATTCTTCTCAAGGCTGTTGACTAAGCCAATGTAATGATGGTTCCTGCTTTTAGATGTAAATTTTACAATTACAAAGTTTTCAACCTGCAGATCTGAATCATCTGGTTCACTTTCGTAGCCGGAACTCTCAGTAGTGTCTTCTAATGGAACTGCAATATCACTCTCCTCAGAACTGCGTTCTGCTATTTTCATCTGAGCTTTTTTCCTCTTCAGCACTCTTTGGTCTTTGATGGATCTGTTCATTTTGTTTTTTAGTTTGCTTTTCCACTCTTCATGGGCACATTGGATTGCCAGCTTTTCAGGTGTATCAGGATTTTTTTCTTCACCCGCTTTCCGTTTGTTTGTTTTCAGGGCTGCTGTTTTTTGGGTAAAGGTAAAATTTCAGTTGGAGACACATAGGATCCAGGATCCTTGAGGTGTGAATCCGGAGGAAAAAAAACAATGTTGCAGAGCTTCATGCAGGTAGCTCAGCAGTACTATTGGAGGATGAAACCATGGATGTTAAACCTTTCTCTGTCCAGTTGTTAGGGGTTGCAATGTTATTTCTTGTAGCCAATTCTAAAGCCAGTTCACATTTCTTTGGAGTAATGCCATGAAACTGCTCTGCAAGCTTCTTGATTTGGTCTGCAAGCTCTTTCTTGATCTCCTCTGAGAAGATTCTTTTTGCTTGTGCCTTTCCACCGTATCCAACTCTTTTTATTTCCTTTACAGCTCTCTTTTTCATGTACATTATCAATGTTGACCTGTCAATATTTCTTTTATTTGCCACTGATCTGATGGACTTTCCACTTTTGACTTCATTGACTGCTCTCTCCAGTTCTTCCAAGGGCGTGTGTGTTTACATCCGCGAAGCCAGGATGCCACTGTATTATACAAACACTGCTCACCTCTGGCGGAATTCTTGATCGCGAAGTGTTGCCCCTTCTACTTGCCAAGGGAGATAAGTTCAATACTGCTGGTCGCTACCTATATCCCCCCCAACTAACAACAGCAACAGAAGTGCGGCACTGAACGAACTGTACCAGGCTATCAGTGAACAACAAAAAGCGCAACCAGACGGCTTCATCATCCTCGCAGGGGATTTCAACCATGCTGATCTAAAAACTGTTCTCCCGATGTTTCATCAACAAATCCACTTTGCGACAAGAGGACATAACATTTTGGACTGTGTTTACACTCAGCACGAAGGAGCGTACAAAGCCCCCCCCCCCCCCCCCCCCACCACACACACACACACACACACACACACACACACATCGGTGCCTCTGACCACCTCACTATTATGCTAATGCCTGCATACAGACTAAGAGTGAAAGTCATCAAACTTGCACTGAAAGAAGTAAGGGTGTGGTCACAGGAGGCGACCTCAGCCCTACAGGACTGCTTTGAGTCAACAGACTGGGACATTTTTAAGGAAGCAGCCACCTACAACGGCATCACAGATATTGAGGAGTACACAGACACGGTGACCTCCTACATCACCAAATGCATGGACGACGTGACCCACATCAAGAGGATCACCACACGGGCCAACCAGAAGCCATGGCTAATAGGAGATGTCCACAGGCTGTTGAGGGCCAGAGACGAGGCCTTCAAAGCTGGGAAGAAATCAGCCCTGAGAACAGCGAGAGCCAACCTGTCCCGTGGCATCAGGAAAGCCAAACTAGAATACACAAACAAGATAACTTCTCACTTCAAGGACAGCAAGAATGCACACAGCCTATGGCAGGGCATTCAGGCTATCACAGACTACAAACCTGCACCTCAAAGCTGTGAGAGCGACATCACTCTGCTCAACAACCTAAACAGTTTCTTTGCACGCTTTGAGGAACAGAACACCACCTGCCCACAGAAAACACCACCACCTCCGCACGACCAGCCTCTGTGCCTGTCTGCTGCCAGCGTGAGGAGGACACTCTCCGCCATCAACACCCGGAAAGCAGCAGGTCCAGACAACATCCCTGGCAGGGTGCTGAAAGACTGTGCAGAGGAGCTGAAAGATGTTTTTACAGACATCTTTAACACCTCCCTGAGGCAAGCCATTGTGCCATCAAGCTTCAAAGCTGCCACCATCATACCTGTGCCAAAGAAATCCTCCCCATCCTGCTTCAACGATTATCGTCCGGTGGCACTGACACCCATCATCATGAAGTGCTTTGAACCACTAGTCCTGTCACACATAAAATCCATCATGCCCCCCAGGCTGGACCCGCATCAGTTCGCCTACAGGGCAAAGCGATCCACAGACGACGCAATCTGCTCTGCCCTCCACCCGGCACTCACCCACCTGGACAAGAAAGACTCATATGTGAGAATGCTGTTCATAGACTTCAGCTCAGCGTTCAACACCATAATACCCCAACAACTCACCTGCAAACTGGACAAACTGGGCCTCAGCACCTCACTCTGCAACTGGCTGCTGGATTTCCTCAGCCAGAGGCCTCAGGTGGTGCGAATTGGCAACAACATCTCAGGCAGGATCACCCTGAGCAAGGGGGCCCCACAAGGCTGTGTGCTCAGCCCTCTCCTCTTCACCCTACTGACACACGACTGCACAGCAACCCAGAGCTCCAACCACCTCGTGAAGTTTGCTGACGACACAACACTGGTGGGTCTCATCTCCAACGGCGACGAGACCCACTACAGGAAAGAAGTGGAGCTTCTGACCGGATGGTGTAAAGACAACAACCTCCTGCTAAACATCAGCAAGACCAAAGAGATGGTCGTCAGCTTCCAGAGAGGCCGCACCCAACACCCCCCACTGACCATCGATGGTGCTGCAGTGGAGAGGGTGAGCAGCACCAAGTTCCTGGGGGTGCACATCAGCGATGACCTCTCCTGGACCACCAACACTGCATCTCTGGCCAAGAAAGCACAGCGGCGTCTCTACTTCCTGCGCAAACTGAAGCGGGCAAGTGCCGCGCCACCCATCATGACCACATTCTACAGAGGAACCATCGAAAGCGTCCTCACCAGCTGTATCACCGTGTGGGGCGGGAGCTGCACCGACTACAACAGGAAGGCTCTACAACGCATCGTGAGGACAGCTGAGAGGATTGTTGGTACTCCACTCCCCTCCCTGCAAGACCTGTACACCACCTACCTCGGCCGCAAAGCCGTCACGATTGTCACCGATACAAGCCACCCTGCACACAGTCTGTTCAGCCTCCTGCCCTCCGGAAAGAGGTACAGGAGCCTCCGCTCCCGCACCACCCGACTCAGGATCAGCTTCATCCACCAGGCCGTGAGACTGCTGAACTCCCCCCCCCCCCCCCCCCCCACCCGTGAAACTGCTGAACTCTCTCTCTCTCCACTCCTCTCTCTCACATTCAGCCCCAGCCAGAAGAAACACCTAGCTGGCCCCCCACCTAAACTCAAACTTTACTCATGCACTTGCAAAATTTGCACAGACTTGCTGCTGCCATATTTATTTATAATTATACTTCTATTGCACTAGCGATTACACTTAGAACTAAAACAACTACCTCAAATGCACACAACTGGGACAACCACAGCCACAGTTGTCCTGCTTTGTCTCGTAGTGTTGGATTGTCCTGTCATATGCTGCTACCTATGTCTTGTCTTGGGGTAGTCTTGCCATACCTGGTTTTTCGTATTTAATTTTTAGTTTTAGTTGTTAGTTTAGCAACACTAGGCAAAGTAGATCAAACATACTGCACTTTACATTACTATAGATAAGTATCTAGCTTTTAGGTTTGTCTCATCTTGCGCACCTGCACTTTGTTATTGTACATGTAAAACGCAGAGAATAGTGAGAAACGCAATTTTGATTCCTTTGTATGTTAAGCACATGTGAAGAAATTGACAATAAACTTGACTTTGACTTGACTTTGACTTTGACTTTGACTCGAATTGTCCTTCCATATCCGTGTGCAGAGTCTCCATCACACCATGTTCCAAAACATAATTCTGGAACAGACATTCTGCGACAGTAGTAGCTTTTTGATCACCGATAGCATACAGGTTGTCAAATTTAGTAAAATAGTCTTCCACCACCAAAACGTACCGGTTACCCCTGGACGCAAGTGGAAACTCCAGTATGTCTGCGGCGACACGTTGGAACGATCTCTCAACATGCGATGGCCTCATTGGGGCACGTTGTTGAGGGACTGGGGACTTCCTTCTTTGACACGCATCGCACTGGTCACACCAGGCCCGGATGTCACAATGCATGGTAGGCCAATAGCACACGCTGCGCGCACATGCCAAAACCTGGTCGTAGGCAAGGTGGCGCGGTCAGCGGCGTGCAATGGCGCTGTGACAGGACCTCGGGAACCAGCGAAGTGGGGACAAGCAACTGTGTTGTCAGGCCAACATCAGACAACTGGACCACCTTGCACACTAGTCCATCGACTAAAACAAGCCGATGGAACTCCCACCACAGTCTTTTCAAACCATGGCTAGCTGTCCTTAGGCCCCACCCAAAGGGTCTTTGCCGCTCTGCCAGCCAGACCGAGACCTGACTGATATCTGGATCCATCTGTTGCAACTCCTTAACATTGGAACCCTGCTGAAAAGAGTGTAGCTGAAATCTTGCTCCGCCGTAGCCTAGGGGGCCGTCTCTGGGGTCTCATCAGTGCAGACCGAACTAAGAGTATCAGCAGCCACAGTTTCGGTGCCCATGTGCCCGCCACCCCTGGCTGGTAGACAGGTGTCGACCTCCCCCAATCCGGGGCCCTAGAGGCGGTGGGGGCCATGCTGGCACAGGACACGGATGGTCAGGAAAGAGTGGTAGCATATGCCAGCCGTGCCCTTACGGCCGCTGAGCAGCGGTGGTCCACCTTTGACATAGACCTGTGGGCGATAGTCTGAGGGGTGTGTGATTTTAGACACTACCTGGGTCTTTGTTCTTTTACCATTGTTACTGATCACAAGCCTTTGGTGGGTCTTTGACGTCTTCCCATTGACATTGACCGCACCAGGCACCGGAGCCGTTGGCCCCTCGAACTTGACCCATATGACTGGATCTTTGAACACAAGTGGACGCAACATACAAACGCTGATGCTCTTTCTCGCAGACCCATTTCCGGCATTGTTTCCCACATGTTTGCATGACAACAGCCTCTGCTTTTCTCACCCTAATATATTATTTACCGATGTGAAATGGTGTTGAGTTTCTCATCTGATTCCTAATATATATATACAGTGCAAGCTTGTCGATTGAGACCTATTTTGAAAAATTCAACTGGCAAAAAAATGGAAATAAATTCAGTTTGAAATGACCGAAAATTACATTTTGACTGCAAATTGATTCATACTTACCTATAAATGCCTGCAGATGATGACAAAACAACACATACAGTGGGCCCCCGGGTTACAGCTTCCCTGGTTTACGTATTTTTCATGTTACGATGTGGATTACTGAGTTTTTTCTTCCCGTATTTTCCCCGCTTTGCGAAGAAAACAACTGTCATGACCCTAGGGGGTTGTCTACAGATGGAGACAAATCAACACAAATACAGTCAACCCCTCTGTGGCTGTGGAGAGAGAAGTCTGGGTTTCCCTCCTAAAGCTACTGCCTCCGTGACCAGACCCCAAATGAGCAGTAGAAAATGAATGGATGGCAGGACAGTACGGAATGGTCAAGCAGCTTGAATGAAATGCTATCGGGCATCAGACACAGATAGTGAAATGAAAAAAAAAAAACAAACATTGGCAATTACATAGCCTCTAAACTAATCCTTGTGCTTCTGCGCATTGTTTAAGGATGATGGAAACGCGTATGAGAAACAAGAATTCCTGAGCAATAAAACGTGTGAAGAGGGAAGCCAGTCTTGGTCGTTATCCACGTCATCAGAGCATAGCACCCACATGCAGCAAAACAAAATGCCTTTCATTGGTCTGCTGCTTCATCTTTTTATTTATTTATTTATTTTTGGTGCAGCGACGTCTACACACGTGCGACCCACCATAACCCTTCTCCTCAATGCTTTATGGAAAAGGTACATCAGAGCAACCCCCATCAGTTGCCTGCCTGCCAAACCGGCAGCTTGAAATTGCGCATTAGGAACAAGTTAATGTCTTTGGGTTGTCATAGCAACAGGGTGAGTCATTCTGCTGCAGTCAGCTAAGACACACTCACGATAACGGTGTTTTACCTCTCTGTTTTATTTTTCACTCACCAACCCATTGCTATTCCTTTGCCAAGATGTTGTTGTCTTTTAAACAGTGTAAATTTGCTCGCTACAGTTCTGGTGTAGATGGGCAGGGTGATAATGAAGCTCTCACTTTGATTGCATATTATGGTTCTCGTTAATAAGCAAACCCACAGCTGAGAGCCCCATTGTGATGAAGGGGTTTTTTGGGTTAGAGACTCTAAAATCACCACACACATCAATGAGATCCCTCCCTTAATGCTACAATCTCTGGTTTTCTAATAAATCCCTTTGCCTTATTTTGAGGATTATTGTATGCTTATTGATCAATATTTACCAATATATTGATCAGTAGCTCGGCTGTTTGGTGGGTTAGAGACTCCAAAATCACCACACGCATCAGTGAGATCCCTCCCTTCATGCTACAATCTCTAGTTTTCTAATAAATCTTTGTGCCTTATTTTAAGGATTGTTTTATGCTTATTGATCAATATTTACCAATATATTGATCAATAGCTCTGCTGTTGATTAGAGACCTTAAAATCACCACACATATCTGTCACATCCCTTCCTTCATGCTACAATCCCTGGTTTTCTAATTATTCCCTTTGCCAAATTTTAAGGATGTTTTTATGCTTATTGATCAATATTTAACAATATATTGATCAATAACCATAAAAAAATCCTTTGTATCCAATATATTTATCAATATATTGATCAATAGCTCGGCTGTTTGTTGGGTTAGAGACTCCAAAATCACCACACACATCAGTGAGATCAATCTCTTCATGCTACAATCTCAAGAGCAGTTGACCCGAAAGAACTGATGAGCAGCAACATAAATGATAATGTGAATGCTTATGTGGACATGATCTTTTTATGATGCTAAAATGGAACTGATAAAGACAAAACCAAAGATCAAACTTTGAAAAACAATGTCAAATCAGCAGAATTGTTCAACCGATATGACAGATTACTGACATGAAATGCTCAGATTCATGCAGGGCTTCTTGGAATTGAAAAGTGTCATTAAAGAGCTTGTGAGGTGATGTACTGGCCGAGGATGAATCAAGACATTGCAAACGAAGTGTCTGATTGCTCCATATGTCTATGATATAAATCAAGCAATCCAGTTGAACCACTCAAACCGCACCTGGTGCACAACAGACCATACCAAAAAGTGGGTGCTGACCTGTTTGAATGTGCTGGAAAAGACTACATTGTTGTGACCGATTACGACTCGTTGTATCCAGAGGTTAGAAGATTGACCACCACTACAGCAAAGGCAGTAATAACAGTCATGAAAGTCATCTTTGCGAGACACATGGTGCCAAGTGAGGTCTTCTCAGATAATGGACTGCAATTTTCCAGTGAAAGCTTCTCACGCTTTGCGGAGGAATGGAACTTTGTCACACAACATCAAGTCTGCATTACCCGCAGTCAAACGGACTGGTTGAAAAATCAGTTGAGACTGTGGAGAGACCGCTGTACAAAGCTAAGGAAAGTGGAACAGATTACTACCAAAGCCTGCCTGTGTCCCGTACAATGCCACTAAAGTGTGGTATGTCACCTGTAAGACAACTCATGGGACGCAGACTGAGGTCAAACCTGCCTATTCAGGAAAAACTGCTGAGAACAAAGGAGGGAGGAAAGGTGAAGAAGTACAAAGAACAGCAGAAAGCAAAACAAAAGTTTTACAACGACAGAAGAACACTAAACTTACCTGAACTGCATACGGGCGACAAGGAGAGACTCAAAGGCAAAACCAACACCTGGTCACAGAAAGCAACAGTCCTGGAGGAAATTGAACCAAGATCATACAACATTCAGACAGAAGATGGCACTGTGCTGAGAAGAAATTGCCGTGACATCAAGGGACGAGCCAAAGTGAGTGGACATTCAAAGAATCAATCATCTGAGCCAACAGTTCAAAAGGGAGTTCAAATCCTGCTTTGAGTCTAGAACAACCCCTCAGAAGATCTTCAAGTATTAAAAGACCACCCAAGAGATTGATTGAACAGATGTAAAATAATAGATAAAAGTCAGGATGAGGTAACATGTTTGAGAAAAAGTTTTACATAGTTTGGGGACTTTCAAAGTAAAGTAAGTAAATTACAACAGGATAACTGAAATGTTAAAGTTCATAAGGTTTAAATGTGCACAAGTTATTAGTTCAAAAGCATTATACTTTTACTTAAAGAAGGGAGATGTAATGATATGAACCACTTGAATGGAGTAATTCCCTAGGAGCCCAACAGATGCCGCATGTATCTAAAGAAGCCCAGCGTCGCAACATGTAGAGAGTCTGCAGAAGAACATTTAACCGGCAGTAAGGAGCATGTTATGAATGTATGCCTGTAATTAATGTGGAGTCTGTTTGAAGATGAAGTTCGTTCTCTTCAAGTATGTGTTTATTAAAGAACCCACTACACAAACAAAACAGACACAGCAAAACGCGCTAAACTTTGTATATAAGAAGTGTGTCTGTCAACAGGACGCAACCGCTGAAACGAACCAAATCACACAGTTGCTTCACTGCCTTGTAAGCGTGTTCACTCCCAACATTCCAAAAATTCTCACATTGCAGATATTTTTTCTATAATCCCATATTTTTCAAACCAATACAACATTCATTCCCAATGAAGAACACTCCTATTCGTAGTCAATTCGAATTGTATCTATGTCTATCCCAATGGGAGACAGTCCCATTCGTTGTCAATTCAAATTTTATCGGTGATTCTTCGAAGGGCTGCTTGTTACAGTGGTTAACGTCCAGGCCCAACATGTGAAGTGTCCGTGGTTTGAACCCTGACAGGGGTCACGTTTTCTTCATTTCTCAGATAAACATTTATTTTTCTATTTTGATACTTCCAATTAATTCTACATATTCACGTGAGGACCACATATTTGTCTTATTTCAATGTTTTATCCTTCTCCCACAAATGCCCATTTTCTATTCCAAAAAGGCCCCTATGACTTACATTGGGCAAATTGACGTTTAACTGTAAACATTTACAGAAAAACACTTTATGAAATTTGGCATGAGCTTATTCATTATATTCAATTCAATAATTTAATTTAATTAATTTTAATTCTTTATAAGTATCTGTCATAATTCCTAATTTATTAGGTCTAGTGTCGCCCCTGGTATGAGAGGTCTGTGAAGTTCAGTTTGCTAAGTGGGTTGCCAGCAGATTTTTAACCTCCAGCAGGTGTCAGTATTTGATAACACAATATCGACACAGTATCAACACGTGTCAGTGTGCCGACACGCTCCATAATCAACCCCACACGAGGATGTGATATCGATGCTAACATTAGCTATTGAAATGCTAAGCAAGCATGGTCGCGATCTTTTTTTATGCTAATTACATCGTTGGCAAGAGTATGACGCACATAAGTGTCAGCAGCATGTGGCATCAACAATGTCCATAACAGATCAAAACACAGACTTAAGTAATTGCTTTTGGAAGAGTCCTGACTGACTGAGTGAGTCATCTGAATGAGGATGGCCTTCATGCTATGGAAACTGCTAGATTGTAGTGTGTGGGAGTGATGACGTCAGGGGTGTGTTGTGACACGGCGAGAGTTTTTGAGTTTGAGTTGAAAAATAAATTTGTGTCGGCTGTTGTGCTCCCAAAGGAATACATCGTCCTGTTCTCTGCACAGAAAGCTGTGTGAATCCTCACACAAGTTACAGCACACAGCGACTTCCTGACTGCACCTCCAAAATAAAGCTGACAACGGATGCTGATCGCATAAACTAATGTGTTTTTGTGAACTCAACAACGCCTTACCAATCGCAAATAGCAATTTTTAAATAAACAAAGCAATATGCTTTAAGGTTTTTATTTGCAATTTATTGTTTAAGTTTAATATTTAATCATAATTATATTCTTTTAAACTAATCAAGAGGTATTGTTCCCCATTCTTCAGACACTACTCAGAACAGCTGTTGATTCATTTTGGTAGTTGTGACAATGCTTACATTGTAATTATAAAGTTTATATTCTATGAACACAGTTTGAGACCGCTGATTGTTTTTGATACATTCCCTTTAGTGCAGGATCTAGCTGATGCATAAAGCAACTCCATCTAATGGATGCAAAATGCAACCCCAGCCATTACTTTAGTTTCTGTTCTATGTACGCCTTATAATCTGGTGTGCCTTATATATATATATATATATATATATATATATACACAGAGTGTAGAATGAAACATGAATTCTTAGAACTGTATGAATGAAGAAGAATGATATTTTGGAGGTGTTTAGAGTGAGAAATAAACATTGTAAGTTGGTTAAAAGCCACAAAATGTTAAATTCCCTTGATAGGGGCTATGCATTTATAAGTTGAGTATTGATTTTAGAATCTTGCAACTACATTTCTTGTCAAGTGTGAAATGTAGACTTTTCTTGTAAAATTACAACTTCTGTTATAATTCTCTAATACTTTACTCCATATTTGTAATGACAATGCCTTGTAATGACCAGCTGTGTTTCATCGTCTTAACAAACCAAATAAAGAGCAAAGGGTGAGTGGAATATTGTTAAGGGCATTTGCATTGGTGAATACTGTATACAGGGCAGTTACAGTATATTTGGTGCAGTGAATTAAAGCCCATAACAATAGTAATCAAAACTTTGAACTGGTAAAATAGTTTTGTTTGTAAAATAGTGCATATTACTGGTATGCTTAGTACTTTATCCCCCCCTTTTTGGCAGTACAATACTAATTGTACTTCTCTTCTGTTGGTCCCGGCCATCTCATCTCATCTTTTTTTTTTTTTTTTTTTTTTACCTACGTGCACATGTTAAAGCTAAAGATCCACTGCAAATCTCATTTCCCTTGTGCAAACTACATTTGTCTTCTATAATAAGCTTCACAGCTTGACTAATTAATACTGCAAGGACTTCAACATGGGGTTACCCCCTCATGTTCAGAATAAATGACAGGGTGATGGCAATTAAAGATCAATACATTTAAATATTGAAACTGGAGCAGGCATATTTAGGTTTCCATTTACCGGTACCCGCAGCACTTATGGAATGAAAGTATATTTGTGCCCCTATCGTGACCGAGAAATATATCATTAGTGAGCAATGAAATGTCTCGTATGTGCCAAGCTAAGTGCCCAGAGGGGGATAAACCCGAGCGCGCAGAGAGTGAAAAATTCAGCAAGAGTGGTAAGGGTTTTGTTAACGAGCAATAAGATATTTGAAGCAAGCAAAAGCTTTTTCTCTGCTCAAAATCTTTCATTGCTCGCTCGCTCACGATACAAATCCAATATAATTCCATAGGCACCTGGCATTGCGCAATCACACCGTGCCTTTGTGGCAAATTGATTTAAGCAGGATGTAAAAAAGAGGCTCATTAATCACTCTGCTAACAAATTATAGAAAAAGAGGAAACTAACTGTGAGAATCAGTAAGTTATCATTCATTTCAATATCAACCTCAGCTAGGATCATATATGGTGTAGAAGCAATTTATAGAACATTCAAAGTACAATGCAATACAAAGGTGGTATCAATGGAAGGTGCCTAATGCGTATGAAATGTCCCTGTAGGCACTGTTTTTATGACATGAACGGTGGTCAAATTATATTTAGGTCTACTCCAGACTAGATGTGTGCTAATGATCAGGATTGGCCAGACAGTGACGCGAAACTGGTAGATGTTCTCAGACTTCTCATCCTTCAGTATGTACACTCCCTCATCATACCTCCATGACTTGGCGATTTGCCATCTTCTCCCGATCACCGGCAGAGCTCTCCAAAGCTAATGTCTAAGCTTTGGGTAGTTCTTTTAGACCTTATATGGGACTCTGCTTAGGCCTGGTGCTGAGCTTGCCCATGCACCACTTTTTCTACTTAACTAAGGCAGGGCTCTTTTAGGTTGAACTCCAATGTAGGCTCTGGTGGTACTGTCAATGCTTTGCATGGACCCAGCAGATGCTCTCTATTGGGTCGCTGAGATGGATGAGATAGCCTTGAGATGGTTGCTGATGGCATCCTTTGGGGCCGGTGAGGCAGCCTTTCAAAGGCAGTTTAATAAGCTTTGATGCTGACAGTTGCCATTTGTACTGATCACTATTGAACAAAGCGTACTGACTCAAACATGTTCTTTGGTCATTGTTTCATTGACCCTGAATCAGAATAATGCCAATTTTGAGAATTTGGTCCATGAACTAAGATTCTATATTTCAGAACACTGAATCCAAACCGGTATATAGCATGCTTATGGACAGCATTTATCAGTCCATGAAAATTACACCAGGAGCCAGATTTAGCCATATTTTGATTGTGGCATCAATTTCCTGGTTACACCTCACAGCAGCTGAAACAGGCAACACATGTTTTGTAATATGACAAGCAAAACGAAAAAAATCAAGTGAACTTCAAATAACTCAGTGTATAATATTCCTAGAAACCTATGACAAGCTCTCTACATAATTCTTCTTGAACTAATCCCGCCAAACTTGAAATATGTCCCTATTGAACGCCATGCAATGTCTTCCGCATTAGACATCTCAAGGTCAAAACAATGAACAGCACATATTAAAATCAGGGTTTCATCTCATGTCATGGTTTGTTGGATTTGGGGTTGACATCTCAAGGTCAAATTTTTGGATTTTGGGGTTGTGGGTTTATTTTGAGGGGTTCTGTTCTTTTCTGTTATTTCCTTCTTCTGCTCCTCTAATGTATCCCTGCATTAGTTTTGGATTTAGTCCGCCTGTCCGCATTACCTGCCCCTTGTGTGTCCTCCAAGCTGCTCCCTCTGCCTATTGTTCCCTGCCCAGCTGCCGTGCGTCTGTCTGATTAGTGTGTGTGTATTTAAGCCAAATTTTCGTTACAGGCTGTGTCGGATCATTGTCCTACAATCGTGTCTCTCCCGTCGTCCGTCAGCCCCATGTTTTCCTGCCAGCTTGCCCATTAGTGGTTATTTTCTGATTTGCCAGCCTGCCTGCGCCCTTTTGTTAGAGTTTTTGCTGTCCTGTTTTCATCGCTTTTGTTCCTGCCTGCCACTTGGTCAAATAAACATGGATTATTACACACATTCCCTGTCTCGACGCCATCCTGCTTTTGGATCCTCCACCTCTGCAACCAAGCCAGCCTATCTCCCTGCATCGCACCCAGAATCATCTGACCAAACCAGGACCCAACGGGAAGCTCACGGCGGCGGACACGACGCTGCCGCCCCCCCGCACACGCACTCAGCTTGCCAGTCAGCCCTGTTTCCCCAGTGTGAGACCTCTTGTTTTTTTCTTCTGTGTTTCTTCCGTCCGAGTCTGCATCTGTCCTCGCTTCAAACCCGTCCCCCGCGACTGTTACTTCGGCATTTCCCTCGTGTTCCTCCCAACTCCCTTATGACACTAACTCCGACTTTTCTGATTTAGAGAAAAGTTCACCTTCTGGTCAGTCACCCGAGCACCCTTCCTCTCCCATTTGTGCACCTCACTTCATGTTAGACTCAGACTTTTCCGATTTAGAGGACTGCCCCCCATTTTTCACGTTCCATTCCAGATCTGGCCCTGATTTTAATTATCCGCGACACTTTTTAATTTAGACTATGCTCTCCCGTATTCTAGCCCTTGCACTTGTGATTATGATTTTGATTCAGATCTTGGTTTTCTGTCTAGCCAGTCAGCTTCCAGTTTTTCTATTGAGGACTCAGATTCGGATCCCCCCCCTTCAATCGAGACCTTTTAATGGGCACCCGGTGGACATTTCGGGGCCGCCGGTGGGGCCGCCTGAGAAATGGCCATCACTTTGATTTCTGTTTTGGCACACCCGTATCTTCACCCGATCTGCACCCACCCTCTTCTTGCACCCTGTCCCAAGCTCCTGTCGCGTCTGTCCCAACTGTCTCTGTTCCCCAAGCTTCCTGTACCCGTGCCAAGGCAGCTGTCCGCCCCTGTCCCCGCGCCAAGGCAGCTGTCCGCCCCTGTCCCCGCGCCAAGGCAGCTGTCTGCCCCTGTCCCTGCGCCAATGCGGCTGTGCAACCAGGACCATGCCCCTTGGCGCCCAGCCTCTGTGACTCCTGCGAGTCGGTACCCGACTCCTGTGACCCCTGCCCGCCTGCCTCAGTCTTCCAAGCCAGTCGCCTGTCAGCCTCAGTCTTCCAAGCCAGTCGCCCGCCTGCCTCAGTCTTCCAAGCCAGTCGCCTGCCTGCCTCAGTCTTCCAAGCCAGTCGCCTGCCTGCCTCAGCCCTCCCAGCTAGTCGCCCATCCACTTCAGTCCTTCCAGTCAGTCTCCAAGCCCCATGTCGGCCTTCGACGGTCACCCCCATCCCAGCTCAGTCCCCTGACGGCGCCCTGCCTCCGCCTCAGCCTGACGGCGCCTCTGCTCCTGTCTGAAGGCGTCCTGCCAACGCCTCTGCTCCTACCTGAAGGTGCCCGGCTGACGCCTCTGCCTGTCGATCTTCAGGGGCATCTAGGGCACAAGCCTGCGCGGAGCGACCAGGTGTTGGTCTTCTGGCGCCCGGGTTGTCTGCCTGACTCGCCCCTCTGAGCGCATCTGCTCTGGCGCCCAGGTCGCCCGCCTGATTCACCCCACCGGGCTCATCTGCCTTGGCGCCTGCTCTGGTGCCCGGGTTGCCCGCCTGACTCGCCCGCTGGGCTTATCTGCTCTGGCGACTGGGTCGCCCTCTGGACTTTCACCCTCGGGTGCATTTCGTTTGGCACCAGGGGTGCCTTTGGACTATTTTTGTTTGTTTTTTCCTGAACATGTGATTACTGAACTATGGAGTAAGATTGCTGTCAAAAAGCCGAATATGTTTTTAATGATTCAAATCCATAAAAGTTATACAGTAGCTTGTGAGTATAACTCTAAATTGTGTGTTTGAAATGTTTCCATGACCACTGGGGCATGAGGGGCTAAAACTGCCTCCTGGTTGTGAATGTTCGATCCTGCCTCCACAGCGTGGGGCCAATTTGCAATCAGACCCTGTTATAAAAAAACGGTAATGCTCTTGCCCTCTCTCACTCACTCACTCTTTGTCTCAAAAGTCCACCCACTTGCCGTCGCTTATTTTGTCTGCTAGTCTAACTAGACTAATGTTAAGGCATGGCCCTTAGCGTGTTCGTGCAGTGAGTTCAGCGTGGTCTGCAACACAGCCGGTTGAGTGGCTGTTTTCCTGTTCTCCCATGTAGTAAGAGCTGGCTCATTTTGTGGCTGCAGCATGCTTGTGGCAGTTGCCACACTGTTGCCTTATGATGCCACACTGTTGCCACATTTCTTTGTTCCCCCTGTGGCTTCACCTCTGTGATGCCAACTGTTGACACACACACACGCACGCACGTACGCACGCACACACACACGCACACACATTAAAGGAACCTAGAAAAACTTCTTGCGTCAAAGTAGTTTCTTGCGTGATTTTGTTGAAAGATTGTCCATACCACAACAGTGAAACATTTCATGATTTTGAATTGTAATAACCCAGAAAATATTTATCATACCTGTAGCTTTTGACTCTTCTAAATGGACTGCTGTAAATAGAAAGTTCTGGTCATAAAATATAATCCTTATAAAGCTGACTGAGAAATAACCAAGATCTGCATGTGTGTTATCTGGTGTTCTGAGGTTAATTCATAACAATTTATTTGTTATATAATTTTGCCTAAAACAGGCAAGAGGTCCATATATGAGAATAAACCTGAGTGCGCCAGTGTTGGACCGCTTTTTTAACCAAAAGAGTCTCCAAACAGATTTTCGCCTGAGCAGGGACTCATTTAGAGGGTTAATGAACCTCCTAAACTAGGACCAGCGGCATGTATGGGGTGCAGAGATTGAGGTCCTGGTCTTCCTATTCTGGCTTCATACCAGGTGGTATCATGTGTTTGATATGCCACGATCCAACGTCCACTATATCGTCCACCACATCACTTGGGAAGTGGTGGCTCGTCGCCAACAAGTTATCCACTACGCCAACAACACAGATGAGATGCAGGCAGTGACCCAAGGGTTTGCAGGGCTGGCAAGGGATCGGGCCTTTTCAAGACCAGCTGGGGCAATGGATGGCTATCATGTCATGATCAAATATCCAAGTGATCCTGATGGTCAGGACTATAAGAATCGAAAATTGTTCCCAAGCATAATTCTGCAGGCCTTGTGTGACCATCATTGCCGCTTTCTTGACTAATAACTCTTCATGCACAGCTGTGAGGTAATGTGAGACAATCATTTCAATCATAAATCATAAACATGACCCCTGATATGAGTTAAATAAATGTTACTAAGTGTTTTTATGTGGTTTTAGATATAAAAATAATAACTGATTTTATACGATTTTTATACACCAAATTTTCAAGGAGTTATGAACTTGTCCACCTAGGTAGACAGCGTGCGTTTGTGGATTTTTATTAAAATATAGAAAAAAGTCAACAAAGATCAAGTGATATAACTTTCAATGTTTATTAAATTATGCAAAAACTATATATACTTTTCAAAATATGTTGCTCCGTTCAATACACCATTCTGGGCTTTTCTTTTTCACAGAAAAATGAACTACAGTGTTTTAATTTCAAAACTAAGCAACCTTCAGTGCTTCAATTGACAAAACTGGCAAAAAATTGACAAAAAATCTAAGGAGATTCCAGGCATTTACAACGGTTACATTGAGGAAGTGGAAGAACATTCCGATGTACCAGCGTTTTTTCTTGCAACTGTGGGGATACATTGCCACCATTTGGTCCATCAGGTCAACCCCTCCCATATAATCGTTGTAGACCTTCACTGCAAATGGACTGTCAATGGTGATGATCTTATTTTTCTTGTTCTTATTCTTCTTTGTCTTGTTCTTGGTAGTAGTTCTCCTAGTCTGGTACCCTGTAGTGCTTTTCCAGGTTCTTGAGCTCCAGCCTGTCTGCGTTCTTCCAAATTCATTTTTCTTTGAGGAACTGTCCACAAAAAGCACTGTTTGTAGCGGCTGATCCTTTAAATTAGACCTGCACTTTGCTGTGCTTTCTGCCAACTCCTGACAGTCGTGCTTGGCACCATCTTCAGGAAGTTGCACTAATGTGGCTAGATTCAACACGCTGCACCTCTCCAGTGTAAGGTGTGGCTGCGACAACAATTTGGCCATACAAGACAAGTGTCTAGTCGGTGACAAAAATACCATATTCATCTGCAGGAGCAGTGCCGCAACAGTGTGCGGAACTTTTAAGAGGGTGGAAAAGCACAATTGAGGAACTGCATTCCACTGCTATGGTGGCCGCTACCACAACTTTAACAGAATGAGGAAGTGCACAAGCCACACTGTCTAGTTTAGAAGAGTAGCAAGAAACAAGCCTCATTTTATCACCATGATTTTGCGCCAATAAAGATGTAATGTGATCACGTTTGCAATCTACCATTTGGACAAAAGGTTCACCTCTCCAAACAAAGTTTTCCAGCTGTTTTACCTTTCTTCAAATGATTTACACAGTGACACATGTGGAACTCGTTTACACAACTCCTTTAGTTTGGGAGTCTTACTCCTGCCACGACAGTGGTGTGTCCATCAAAACAGAGGTAGTCAAGTCTGGCCCCAGGATTGTTTTGTACCACATGGTCACATGAAGGGAATCTGCATTCATCTTACTTTGTTTTTCTGGAGTGAATCGCAGTGCTTCTTCAAGCAATGCTCTTCCTGTGCAATGTGGGGGCTTATCACTTATGTCAAGAGCACAATACAAGAGGCTCCCCAAACCCACGCAGCACACACAAATCCGCTCGGGTCAACTCTGACTGCCTTTTCACCACCACACTCCCCTCTGCAGTCGGAACTAGTACTAACCTCATTCCACACAACCCATCTCTCCCCAGCAGGTTAACAGGACAGTCAGGGAACACCAAAACGGGCAATTTGCATGTTTTCCCAACCGGGTCCCTCACCCACACAGGATGTGTCTCTGACAATGCGGAGAGGTGTCCCTGCACAGTTCTCATAAACGCTTTCCGAGTGGTTATTATTGCTCCCGGAATATGTTCCCTACAGGCGGTCTTACACACACCTGTGTCACAGAGGAAGGTCATCTTTTTCCTGTTTAATATCAATTCTGGTTTGGAAACTTCAAAAGTTAGAATCCGTTGCAGATTTACTTTCACATCTTCCTCTGAAAATTGTTCATCATCAAAACTTTGAACATTGTCCATATCAAATTCGTCATTTTGTCCATCCCTGTTATCCTGCTGGGTAAATAGCTCCGCTCGTCATTGGTTATCTCTATTGTTTGGGCAATAGCGGGAAATGTGTCTTTTTTCACCAAAACACCAACATAAGACCTCCTTTGAAAAATTTGGAGTCCCGCGCTCTCTCTCCACATAATTTCTTCCCATTTCCCTTCCATTGCCATGTCTTTTACCATTACAGTTGAACCCGCGACCTTCACAGTGTCACAGTTTTTGAACTCTATTTTTTAACTTAAAATCAAGCAAAGAAACAAAATTATGAAGAAAAAAGCATTATACAATGCCTATTTTGCATGGCTAAACAACAATTGTAATTTAACAAAAAACAGTGAATTGAATTCACCAGCAATATGAGCAGTAATCCTCCCATAAGTTCAAAAAAGGAGTAGGAAGAAGTAAAAAACTTACATATTCCTACCTCCTTCTTATTTAATAATATTCAATCCATCTGAGTGAATAAAAGAAAGAAAAAAACTATTGCTGACCGTCAAATCCCACATCATATCACGCAACTACTTCCACAACAGAAAACACATGTAATTTGTGACAAGGCAAGAACAAGAAATATGTATTGAAGATAATAGAAAATTAGCCTAAAAATAATTATCCTAGGATAGTCTGCAATCTTTCCCCTGAAAGTAAATTTCTCCTCCCTCAACACTCACCACAAAAGTCTCGATCTTTTTCTTTTTTGATTACAACACTCTTTCAGCATGGATAGCTTGATTTATGTACTGTTCAAGCATCCCATTGACCTTGTCTACCCAAGTTCTCTAGCATCATGCTCCAGAGTAACACCACATCGCTTTGGATCCCCTCTAACACCAAGCCAATCACCCCCCAAAGCGGCCATCCAGACCTGCTGGACCTCTATACCAGTGGTCCCCAACCTTTTGATCACCACGGACCGGTCAGCGCCTTAGATTTATATTGCGGACCGGGGGGCTGGCTGCTCTAAAAACCACATCATCCTTCTCACTATGTATGTAATATTAACAGCAGCACCAAAATAACAAAGATCAAGCACAAACGTATGAACTGTTATGCTACGTGCACATTGAACGCCGAATCATTCGCCGAATCGCTACGCTCATTTGCGGGGCTTTCTGTTGCTGTTATACTTTGTTATACCTTTTATGTCGCGCGAGGAGAGGAGAGGGGAGGAGAGTGGAGCGAGCTTGCTGTGCACTTTACGGTAGATCTGTAAAGAAGAGCATTGCTGAGAACTTTCACTTTTCTGGGATGTGACAGAGCCATTATTTCAGAGCCTTTATTCTTTGCGCCAATACTTGCCTGCCAAAGAATAAAAGTTTCAATGTCGCAATCAAGTGACCAAGAGCGTGCTAAATATTGTGCTGACAATGCTGTGCTATCATTAGCTTAGCACAGTAACTACGGTTCAACAGCTGTTAAGTGAAGCAAACGCTGCACATTCCAGTTGTTCCAAGTTCTCGCTTCCGTCTTTCTACAAGCCAGGAGAGTGCTCTTGCTTGGCACTGTTTTGTATTGAAAGCTCAGCTGGCCGTGTTGGATCGCTCCCGGTGACCGCAAAGCGGCCGCCATGATTCATTCCTGCCCCCTGCGTGAGCCGTTGAATGTTCCCGGAGTTGATTGGCTGTCGCGACGCGAAACGCGGAAAAAGTAAAAAAAAAAAAAAAAAAAAAACTTCACTCGAAAGGCAAAATTCCGCTTCTTGTGACCGTGTGCGGCCATTCGCGTTGCTCCATTCGCGTCCATCGCGTCGCCCAACGTCCGTTTGCGCCCAGTCACGTAAACTCCATTGACCACAAAACAAAACTCTACGCTTTTTTGCCTCGTTCGCGTTCGGTGTGCGCGTACCATTAAATTAAATCATCTACAAAACATTATTTCGGGTGCAGCCCACGCAGCCTGGTTCCAGTTGATCCACGGACCGGTACCGGTCCACGGACCGGGGGTTGGGGACCACTGCTCTATACCATATATGTGGTAGGACCCTGCAAGATCCTCCATTTGTTGCAAAAATACATTCACATCAGCATTATGGGATGTGATATCTTCTACAGCTTTTTCACTTTGCATTCTCCAATTTACTTTTCCTATTTAAATATTTTGCTTTGTCTTCTTTCTATCTTGTAGATTTGCTATTTTTTGAGTGATAAGGTGGCCAGCAAAATTGTATTTAGTTATCCACAAGTTTAAATACATTATTCTATCGGGGTGTTGACCCTCAATGAATTTACAGTCTTTGCTTGCAAGCTGTTGTTTTGAATGCTGTTTATTCCACTTTTTACTGAACCGGTTCCCCATTTATAAATAAATTTGGCTCAGTCTGTCAATGAACCTAGGGTTTCCTTGAGACTGATTTACCCAGCCAAACGGGGTGACAATAAGCACTCAAAGTGGTAATACTGAAGCTTCTACCCAGAAGGGTGGCGTATTCTTGCCTTTGCTTTTACTAAAAGTTGTCACTCACAATCTCGTTTGTTTTTTTACACGAGACCACTGTCTCCTTTCACACAATGCACAAACACACACAACGTTTACACGAACACAGAGTTTAAGTACATACAGGACACCATCACTCTTTCTCAGTTTTATAGACTACTCTGTCTCATGTACATAATAGGGACTAGTATTATCAAGATTTTCACTGCCACTGTCACCAAGGCGCACAATTACACACTCACACCCACACACCCCCAATATGTTATGCTGTCACTCACTGGCAATGCCTTCACTCATTCGGCTTTGCGTCAATCCTCGGTCCCCAGATGTGGAGTCGAGAGCCAGTCCCCGAACAGGGTGCCGTGCGCAAGGTCTTCCTGGTTGTGGACTCTGCCCCTGGAAACCTCAGGTGTGTTGCAATCCGGCTCAAAGGACCAATTTAATGTAAGGTTTATGGACTAGACATTTGTAAAAACCAATGGCTCACAAAGAAAGAGAGAAGCCATATTTCAGCTCATGCATGAGGAGAACAATTCAAGACCACAAAGGCTGCAGTTCTTCCGCGCTCTGAGGCCCGCCCCTCTCGTCTGTTTACTTTATTATCTAAGTTACATGAAGGTTCCGGCCCTAAAGGGCAAAAGTGCACAGGGGGTTGTGTGTCGCCAGAACCCAAAAGTATGAAATGCACATTTGTTTCGACATGTGTGACTGTGTTTGGAAAGATAGGCACATGTGAGTGTGGCACAATAAAATATACAGCAACACAACTTCCTCTTCCAGAAGGGTCCTTGAGTAGCTCTGGGCATTGGACATGTTGCTGTTTCCAAACAGGGCTGTTGATGACTGCCCTCTGAAATGACCTCAACAATAATTACTAACACAACATAAGAGATATGAGACATATGTGTAAATAAACTGTAACACATTCTAAATAGGCGACAAATGTATAAATGCATGTATCATCAACAAATCAACAGTAAGAAAGCATATCAAAGTCAAAGTCAAGTTTATTGTCAATTTCTTCACATGTGCTTAACATACAAAGGAATCAAAATTGCGTTTCTCACTATTCTCTGCGTTTTACATGTACAATAACAAAGTGCAGGTGCGCAAGATGAGACAAACCTAAAAGCTAGATACTTATCTATAGTAATGTAAAGTGCAGTATGTTTGATCTACTTTGCCTAGTGTTGCTAAACTAACAACTAAAACTAAAAATTAAATACGAAAAACCAGGTATGGCAAGACTACCCCAAGACAAGACATAGGTAGCAGCATATGACAGGACAATCCAACACTACGAGACAAAGCAGGACAACTGTGGCTGTGGTTGTCCCAGTTGTGTGCATTTGAGGTAGTTGTTTTAGTTCTAAGTGTAATCGCTAGTGCAATAGAAGTATAATTATAAATAAATATGGCAGCAGCAAGTCTGTGCAAATTTTGCAAGTGCATGAGTAAAGTTTGAGTTTAGGTGGGGGGCCAGCTAGGTGTTTCTTCTGGCTGGGGCTGAATGTGAGAGAGAGGAGTGGAGAGAGAGAGAGTTCAGCAGTTTCACGGGTGGGGGGGGGGGGGGGGGGGGGGGGGGGTTCAGCAGTCTCACGGCCTGGTGGATGAAGCTGTTCCTGAGTCGGGTGGTGCGGGAGCGGAGGCTCCTGTACCTCTTTCCGGAGGGCAGGAGGCTGAACAGACTGTGTGCAGGGTGGCTTGTATCGGTGACAATCGTGACGGCTTTGCGGCCGAGGTAGGTGGTGTATAGGTCTTGCAGGGAGGGGAGTGGAGTACCAACAATCCTCTCAGCTGTCCTCACGATGCGTTGTAGAGCCTTCCTGTTGTAGTCGGTGCAGCTCCCGCCCCACACGGTGATGCAGCTGGTGAGGACGCTTTCGATGGTTCCTCTGTAGAATGTGGTCATGATGGGTGGCGCGGCACTTGCCCGCTTCAGTTTGCGCAGGAAGTAGAGACGCCGCTGTGCTTTCTTGGCCAGAGATGCAGTGTTGGTGGTCCAGGAGAGGTCATCGCTGATGTGCCCCCCCAGGAACTTGGTGCTGCTCACCCTCTCCACTGCAGCACCATCGATGGTCAGTGGGGGGTGTTGGGTGCGGCCTCTCTGGAAGCTGACGACCATCTCTTTGGTCTTGCTGATGTTTAGCAGGAGGTTGTTGTCTTTACACCATCCGGTCAGAAGCTCCACTTCTTTCCTGTAGTGGGTCTCGTCGCCATTGGAGATGAGACCCACCAGTGTTGTGTCGTCAGCAAACTTCACGAGGTGGTTGGAGCTCTGGGTTGCTGTGCAGTCGTGTGTCAGTAGGGTGAAGAGGAGAGGGCTGAGCACACAGCCTTGTCGGGCCCCCTTGCTCAGGGTGATCCTGCCTGAGATGTTGTTGCCAATTCGCACCACCTGAGGCCTCTGGCTGAGGAAATCCAGCAGCCAGTTGCAGAGTGAGGTGCTGAGGCCCAGTTTGTCCAGTTTGCAGGTGAGTTGTTGGGGTATTATGGTGTTGAACGCTGAGCTGAAGTCTATGAACAGCATTCTCACATATGAGTCTTTCTTGTCCAGGTGGGTGAGTGCCGGGTGGAGGGCAGAGCAGATTGCGTCGTCTGTGGATCGCTTTGCCCTGTAGGCGAACTGATGCGGGTCCAGCCTGGGGGGCATGATGGATTTTATGTGTGACAGGACTAGTGGTTCAAAGCACTTCATGATGATGGGTGTCAGTGCCACCGGACGATAATCGTTGAAGCAGGATGGGGAGGATTTCTTTGGCACAGGTATGATGGTGGCAGCTTTGAAGCTTGATGGCACAATGGCTTGCCTCAGGGAGGTGTTAAAGATGTCTGTAAAAACATCTTTCAGCTCCTCTGCACAGTCTTTCAGCACCCTGCCAGGGATGTTGTCTGGACCTGCTCCTTTCCGGGTGTTGATGGCGGAGAGTGTCCTCCTCACGCTGGCAGCAGACAGGCACAGAGGCTGGTCGTGCGGAGGTGGTGGTGTTTTCTGTGGGCAGGTGGTGTTCTGTTCCTCAAAGCGTGCAAAGAAACTGTTTAGGTTGTTGAGCAGAGTGATGTCGCTCTCACAGCTTTGAGGTGCAGGTTTGTAGTCTGTGATAGCCTGAATGCCCTGCCATAGGCTGTGTGCATTCTTGCTGTCCTTGAAGTGAGAAGTTATCTTGTTTGTGTATTCTAGTTTGGCTTTCCTGATGCCACGGGACAGGTTGGCTCTCGCTGTTCTCAGGGCTGATTTCTTCCCAGCTTTGAAGGCCTCGTCTCTGGCCCTCAACAGCCTGTGGACATCTCCTATTAGCCATGGCTTCTGGTTGGCCCGTGTGGTGATCCTCTTGATGTGGGTCACGTCGTCCATGCATTTGGTGATGTAGGAGGTCACCGTGTCTGTGTACTCCTCAATATCTGTGATGCTGTTGTAGGTGGCTGCTTCCTTAAAAATGTCCCAGTCTGTTGACTCAAAGCAGTCCTGTAGGGCTGAGGTCGCCTCCTGTGACCACACCCTTACTTCTTTCAGTGCAAGTTTGATGACTTTCACTCTTAGTCTGTATGCAGGCATTAGCATAATAGTGAGGTGGTCAGAGGCACCGATGTGTGTGTGTGTGTGTGTGTGTGTGGGGGGGGGGGGGGGGGGGCTTTGTACGCTCCTTCGTGCTGAGTGTAAACACAGTCCAAAATGTTATGTCCTCTTGTCGCAAAGTGGATTTGTTCATGAAACATCGGTAGAACAGTTTTGAAATCAGCATGGTTGAAATCCCTCGCGAGGATGATGAAGCCGTCTGGTTATGTGGTTTTTTGTTCACTGATAGCCTGGTACAGCGCCGCACTTCTCTTGCTGCTGTTACTTGGCGGGATATAGGTAGCGACCAGCAGGATTTAATTTATCTCCCTTGGCAATTAGAAGGGGCAACACTTCACGATCATGAATTCTGCCAGAGGTGAGCAGTGTTTGTATAATACAGTGGCATCCCGGCACCACGTTTTGCGGATGTAAACACACACGCCGCCACCATGCGACTTCCCCCCCTCTGCGAGAGCCCTGTCGGATCTGTAGCATGTTAGCTGCTTTAGTTGTATAGTGAAGTCCGGAATGTTACTATTTAGCCAGGTTTCAGTGAAAACTAATACACAACAGTCACTCACTTTTCGGTTTGCTGATCTCAGAAGTTGGATATCGTCCATTTTGTTATCCAGTGAACGAACGTTTGCCAAAAGGATTGATGGTATGGCCGAGAGAGTTGGGTTAGCCTCTAGCCTAGCTCGGATACCTCCGCGCTTGCCCCGCTTCCTCGTCCTGGCACACCGCTTCCGGCGCCTCCTTTCCGGGGGAGGAGTAGCAGGGGAGTCCGGTGAGTTAGCAGGTCGGCGTAGCAGTCCCAGTTCCCTTAGCAAGTTCTCCAGTTCCGTGTTTAAAACTTGGCAAATGTTGCTTCTCCGGATTTGTAAGAAGACACGTCAACTGTACACGTATTGTGTTGTAAACTGACCGGAAAAACTTTCAGACAAACGCTTGCAGGCTGGGCCGCAAAGCACCTCCAGTCATACCAGACGAGCGCAACTTCAGCATAAAAGCACAGTGGTACCAATCCAAAATGAAGCAGCAGTCTCTGCGATATACATTCAATTGATAAAAACCAATGACTATACTTCATACCTTCAGAACAGATGGTTTAGTCACATGAGGTGAAAGAGTTGGCTCATTTTGTGGCAGTTGCCACATTGTTGCCATTCTTTCGAGCATTTCCTTGTTCACTCAGTGGCTTCCCCTCCATGATGCCAACTGTTGCCACACTCATGCCTCTCTCGAGGCATTTCCTTGTTCACTCTGTGGCTTCACCATGTTTTTCTCTTTTTCGTGTTAGACTGTGTAAAATGTTGGTATGTATTTTGGTTTTTATTTCACCCATTATTGCATGGATGCCTCTTAAGTAGGAGCTGCTGTTGCATTTTCCTCGTTCTTTATTGTAAATCTGTTTATTGTTGTTTATTTTTTAAATGTACTGGCATTATAACTTATTCAGTATGGATAGTATTTTCATTTATTTACACTTGATTTCTGTTCTGACTTCTGAATGACTAGTGGGAGTGTTTGATTGACGTGCGCACAGGAGAGCATGGTGCGACTGAGACTATTCAATGACCTGCAAGCAACGGCCGACATTCCACCAAAATTGGCAAATATCAGTCATCACATTAAAATTGGCCACGATCAAACAGTCCTCGAATCATTATGATAAAAATAAATAAAGGAAGTCACTTGTAAACATGCTCTCCTGGTGTGGTGTGGACGATACAAGCGCCAGCCAGCAGGTGGAATGAGGATTGAAGCGACATCTCATAGAAAAAAAAGAATAGCAGATGCTTAAAAATTTTTTTTAAAAAACGGAATCATGTCGTTTATTCAAGTCAAGTCCAATTTATGAAATTGTACATTGTTGATAAAGTTGTGTTGTGTTCAGCTGAACAGGTGGGTGAGCCAAACGGTCACCATTCCAACAAACACGGGCAGACAGTGGACCAAATGTGCCATGGAGAGACCGGGGATCATGGAAGAATAGTGGATGATACCGAACTGGTTAATAAAAATGATACCTCTTTTCGACTCGTCAAACAATCTCATAAAAACTACCGTGTAAGTGCTGATCACTATGGAACTATCTGTAGAAAAAGAGCCAGGGCAGCTCGCCATAAATATGCCCTTAACAGCCAATATCATACAGCCCATTAGTACGAAAAACAGCACGCCACAGCGCTACTTCAACACCGTACCGCATATACCCATCAACCGAGGAGCATTGGCTGAACTGCCGACCGAATGCAGTTTCATACCGGAGCTGCCCACGCAGGATGCCATATACAGTACATTGATGCGACAACGTCAGCAGCAGCAGCTGAAACAGGGAATCAAGAATTCCCCGGGCCAGGACTGATGACAGTAAACAACATCCGGCGCGAGATCGATGAACAGTGTGGTGCAAGGGAGTGTAAGAATGGAATGTTTCAGAGCAAACGGTGCTAGTCGCGGGGAGGATACAGGGACGAGATAACCCAGAGGCACCTGGTGGGAAACAACTGTGAGGAAAACTACAACCAGGAGGAGTAAGCAAGCGATTCTGCAGGGGAAGAAAGACCAATGAGAGCAAGCTAAAGTTAACTGTAGTATACACATAGCCAATAAAATAATGCCAGGATGCCTTTGTTGCTGTGCCATTTGCATATTGTGTAGTATAACTCGTTGCTGGGCAACTCGAATGAGAGTACGTCTGCTGGTGGCAACAGAGGCGTAAAGGGCTGTATTAAGAGGGACCCGAGACCCAGGTGCTTGTATTAGATCTGTGAGTTAGGAATAAATCCACTCGTGTGTGAAAATGCCGGCTTCCTGATACCTTTCTATTGCAGAACGAGCGCGCAAATTGTTGGATGAGTGGCAGTTGGGTAAGGTCACAAATTGGAGTCAGATTACTAACTTGAGTTTATGTTGATTTAGAAATAAATTCCAACAATGTGAAGTATACTGAAGCGTTGTAGTCGTGTAGTGAGAGTTGGATTCAAAGGACTTTGCAGTCCCAGGTTTTCAATTTGTAGTCACGGAAAATCTATTCAAACACACAATTTTGAGTCGTACTCACACAATACAATTCAGACACACGAAATTTACTTTCATGTGCGAATTCACCGAACACTTCTTCTGTGAATTTTATATTGATTTTTTTTCATCCAATTCAAGACATGGATATGTTTTTTTCACTGGTGCACAAAATGAATCGCCTTCAATAAAACAACACAGTGCATGAACTCGTAACAAGTCTCTGGAATTGTCGGTCACTGTCCCATTAGATCTGCCCAGACACTTGTTACTTGTAAATCCCTCTTAAATATGTACTTCTTCTAAGTTGCTTTTAACATGTCTTGAAAGCTGATATCTCTGCTGTCTTATCTGTGTTTTAGCTTGTTCATGTGTTTTATGTGCTTTAAGTGTTTTTATGTTTCCATTTACACTTTTATTTCATTGTACAGCACTTTGCTTGACTGCAGTCTTTCTAAATGTGCTTTAAAATTTTTTTACTTGACTTGGCAATAAATGATATTGCTGCAAATTACTGACTTCTGCCGTTGCCTTTGAGAGACCAGTCCATAAATGCAAGGATTCACTTTTGAGAAAAGTGCAAAATCTGTTCCTTCATTTTGTGTCCAGCATACTTATGCTAACAAAATTAAGTTGTAACAAGTGGTATAAAAAAAAAACATTCCAGGGCCGACCATTTTCTTTTGCTTGAAATTGTATGGATTAACACCACGTGCCAGAATGTCAGTACATGTTGACTTATGAGTGCATTCAATTCCCCACAGCATCGATTGACTAAGCATAGCAACGGGATCATCTGTAGTCAGTGATGACCATGACGAATTGTCTTGAACTCTGCAGCTGATATATATATATATATATATATATATATATATATATATATATATATATATATATATATATGTGTGTATATTGTCGTGCTGTTACCTTCCATGTGTGATGGCGAAGCGTGGATGGACAGAGTCACACGACAAAAGTTCCTCCTTTGTGCACTTTACTTGCCTCCAATACGCACACAAGTTACAATCACAAGTGAACGTTCTTTAAGTTATACTCTACGTTGTTCTTGGCCTCTAGCTCGGGCACAGACAGCGCTTAGCAGTATCCGTGCAGTGAGCCGTGAGTACCAAACAACAACCATTGAACAACAACTCGTCTCGCGATGACAACCGCTAACTGGATACGAATGTTGCATTCAGTGACCAAACTTGGCTCGGAAAACTAAAACAAGAAATTGATACACAACTATAGATCGTCAACATCTTAACTGCCTTATATATATATATATATATATATATATATATATATATATATATATATATATATATATATATATATATATATATATATATATATATATATATATATATATAGATAGATAGATAGATAGATAGATAGATAGATAGATAGATAGATAGATAGATAGATAGATAGATAGATAGATAGATAGATATAGATAGGGGTTTGGTGGGTCGTTGACAGGGTTTGGGTGGAGCATCAGCTGCGGAGTTCACGACAATTCGTCATGGTCACTGACTACAGATGATCCCGTTGCTATGCTTAGTCAATCCATGCTGTGGGGAATATATATATTGTGGCATCACAAGGGGACGTGTAGTAGAGGGCCGCTACTTCCCCTTCTATGAACCAATACCGCACCCCAAAATGGCCAAGGTGCCGAGGACTCCATTGCCCAGCATGCCTCATTGCCTCAACAGGTGCAGCTGATTAAGTAAGGGGATAAAAGCCGGCCTGGCTGATTGGAGGGAGAGAGACTGTGCTGCTGAGGACGAGACACGTGAAACAAGAGAGTGCCACTGAAGCCAAGGCCAGAGAGTTGCGAGGACAGGTTTTATTTGGACTTTGACCATTTTTGAAGTTGTACTTTTTGCGCCACTTTTGGAATCCCGTGAACAGACTTTATTTCAAGTTTTTGCATTTTTGATCATATATTTTTCCTGCTTTCGTTTGTACTTTGTAAAGAGAGTAGTTTTGAACTCTAAGAACCAACCTGAATTCGATTACTGTCTTTTGACCACCTGTTTTGATGTAGTTTCTTTGAACTTTGATAGACAAAATAAACATTCTATTGAGAACATCTGACCTCTGTGACCCCGTCTGCCCTGTCACACCTCAAGCGACCCCACTAATATATATATATATATATATATATATATATATATATATATATATATATATATATATATATATATATATATATATATATGTATGTATATATATATGTATGTATATATGTATGTATATGTATATATATATGTATATATATATATATATGTATATATATATGTATATATATATATATATATATATGTATATATATATATGTATGTATATGTATATATATATATATATGTATATATATATATATGTATATATATATATGTATATGTATATATATATATATATGTATATATATATATATATATGTATATATATATGTATATGTATATATGTATATATGTATATATATATATATATATATATATATATGTACACACACACACACACACACACATTTAAAATGATTGAGCCTTGGAAAATAGTGCCTAAACAACCACCTTCTGTGTCACGTTTGTATATGAGAACAATCTATAGTGCTTGCTCTCTTTAATCATGCAACGTTTATGATAATTGAACAATCACCTGAAAAGTGATGACTCTGGCAACTTTCTCCACTAGATGGCAGTGATGTCTTCCACATCAGCACAAACATGTTTGGCCTACCGTTCAGTGTTCTCCCCATCTGTCCAACAGTCAGTCAAACATTCACTTTTGTCCAGTTCAGATTGAACGGTGTCGCATTCGATTGTCCACTTTCACGACATCTCATGGAGCCCTGCCATGTAAAAGGGAGTCCCGATACGTGCGGGGGACACATTGATGGCACACCCCACCATGCTGTATTCATTTGAATGGCTCTGGATCTGTGATGCAAACCATATGAGTGAACGGGCAGACACCCAATAAAAGAAGCAGCCCACCCACAGCTCGCGGGTTTGCTTTCTGTCTTTCCATTCCCCTCCCAGGTCAGGCGTAATTCCATCCAGGGCCCTGGGGATTTCAACTAATGAAGGCAAACAATATTCTTCAGAGAACTGGGACATTACAAGATGTGCTGCCTTCAAAAGATAAGGAAGACGACCGTCAAAAAGAACATAAAAAAAACAAACTGTCTCATACAAAATGACTAGTAAATAGGTGAATGAGTGCAGGGGCAGTTGTTTGAATTAAACATGATAGCATGAGCCTCTTGTGTGTGTGTGTGTGTGTGTGTGTGTGTGTGTGTGTGTGTGTGTGTGTGTGTGTGTGTGTGTGTGCGTGTGTGCGTGTGTGTGTGTGTGTGTGTGTGTGTGTGTGCGCGCGCACTTGTTTTCATGACATATCAGGACATTTAAATGATAACACACCTTCTATATGGGGACTCGTGGAAAAATGAGGACATTTTTCACGTCCTCATTTTGCTATGCCGCCTACAGCACTCGAGAGCTTCCCAGGATGCTCCCACACCAAAAATATCCAATGTCCTGAAAAGTCATGATTTTCAAAAATTTTGTGTGTAAGTGTGTTTAACTTTCGACTCACTTTTTGTTTGGTACCCTTGTGGCCATCTCCTGTACTTTTCACACACTTTCGTTTACGTCACTGTGCAGGTCCTCATATGTAATGATTTCCAAACACAGCTCACACACTTTCCCGTGCAGGTACTAATATGTCACGTTTTTTTACAATGACTTACACACTACTCAACATTTGAAGCAGTCAAGCCAGGCCTGCAGTCACATGCTGATCGTACAATCTCTAAAACAAGCACGACCATATCGGACTATAAATGGCTGCATAAAAAATGGTAAGTGCTTACGTTTCCTTCATTTATCAAAGAGTTGAAATTGTTTTTGTTGAATGTTAAAAATGGCCACAAGTATTGTCACGAAATTAGACTGCTAGCTCGCTAGCGGGCTAGCGAGCTAGCGGGCTAGCCAGCAGTTTAATTATGTAACTTGCTAGATAGCTTGTTAATTAGCTTAAAGTAATGTAGACACGTGGTGCCGCAGCGACAATTTTGGAAGACCTTTGCATCCCCAACAACAGTACAGGTTTTTCAAACTATGCATGCACTTTATTTCACCACAAATATGTTGTCTTGAATCATAACTTTGATATCAATGTCAGTACAGATAACCTATTTTAAAAACAAAAATCAATACAGCATTTGTCTTTATTGGCCTTTTTGTCTAGGTAATATTCTGTTAATATGAGTTAAACACAATTTACAATGTTTTATGATCCAAGGCAAAATTAGAATCTCATTGCTTGGGTCCTGTTTCATCCAATATAAGTACTGGTATCTTATGTATTTTTGTGTGTGTGTCAAAATGACCGTTTTTCACTTATTTTTATTATAGATTCACTGGTTAATAACTATGCACCCATCTGAAGATCATGCCACAAAGACGAACAAGATTTAGTCTTGAATCGGAGGCTGCTCATTTTATTTTATCTGGAGTTGACAAGCCTTGCTTTCGAGTCCAGTGGATAAATGACTATAAAGGTACAGTATGCTGTGTATAAAATAATTCTTATGGTTACACATAAAAATGACCAAAGCTGCCAAGAAGCCTTTTTAGGATATTATATTTTGGTAATAACTATCATGATAAACTATAGTGTTATTAATTTTATAGTGATTATATTGTAGAAGAAAATTCATTGAAGTACCTCTTTTTCAAGAGCAAATACCTTTCAATTCTCAACTCTGTTAATCATTTGCATCAACATGTAAATATCTTAGGCAACCATGTACTTAATTGTGATTGGGTGAAATGAGATGTCTTGAATCTCACACTTTCACATCTTTCATCTGGTTGTAGAAAGCTGTAATGGCTGAAAAATCCACAATTTTTTACACAATTTGAACTGCCCATCAGATGTCTGCATTTAGGATAAAGGTGCAAATCGTAAATGGTGTTTTTTACTGAAAAACAATTAACTGGATGAGCAAAGTAATCTGATTACTGGTCTGGGGGAAAAAAAAAAGCTAAATGTATTTGAAAATATCTGATTACCTAGTGCTCGTAAGTCTCATTTGGAGACTTACTCAATTTATTATTTGAGACTTAAGTATGAACTTTTGTGTCCTAGGATGTGGTGTATTTGCCTGTGAACCAATTGAAAAGGGATCCTTTGTGGTAGAGTATCGTGGGGAGTTAATTTCACATGATGAACGAGAGAAGAGGCAGAAAAACTATACTGACAAGCAAAATTGTTTCCTGTTTGATTTTGAATGGAATAGTAGCACATGGTGGTAAGTCAATGCTTATGAAAGACCAAATGGTTCTTTACATTATTGTTTTAATGATGAAACATTTGATTATATACTCATTCGATTTCAGCATTGATTCCTCCCTCAAAGATGGCTCATTGGGTCGACTGGTGAATGATGCCCGCAAAAGCCCAAACTGCAGAATGAAAAAGATGATCATCCAGGGAAAACCACATCTTTGCCTCTTTGCGATTGAGAACATCCAAGCAGGGACTGAAATTACCTATAACTACGGAGACTGTCAGTGGCCATGGCGAACAATTGTAAGTAATATCTAAATTATTGAGTATTAGACAAAAAATATGTTTGTGCTAAGTATTAATGTCAGTACTTAAGTGTGAGATTATCTTGATCAAAAATTGATCATTCAAGTGAATTATTGAGTTTTAGAAGAATCTTAACTGTTTCGTTTCAGTCTGAAAGGACATCAGTGTTTCAGGTGACATGTTTTTTGTCTGAACAAATCTGATGACTGTGTGTTCTAATGTTCCTGTACTGGTGGTTATATAAACTGTAGTTTTCAATTGTTCTAGAATAATATAATGAGCCCCGTCCCCTTTGTAAATGATGTGCCAGTAAAAACATATTTATTATTTTGCAACATCGTGTGGATATCAAGGACAGCACTGCTGGATTGGCAGACTGGGGACAGTGGTCCTCCTTTTAAGAAGGTGGAGACCAGAGGGTGTGTTCCAACTATAGAGGGATCACACTCCTCACCTTCGGCAGGATCCTCCTGGGTTCATGGGAGTTTGCCCATCCAGTCTACATGTCTTTTGTGGACATGGAGAAGGCATTCGACTATGCTCCCCGGGGAGTTCTGTGGGGGGTGCCCCAGGAGTATAGGGTACCAAACCCCTTGTTAAGGGCTGTCCAGTCCCCGTTTCACCGATGTCAGAGTTTGGTCCTCATTTCTGGCAGTAAGTCGAATCCATTTCCAGTGAGGGTTGGACTCTGCCAAGGCTGCCCTTTGTCACCGATTCTGTTAATTACTTTTATGGACAGAATCTCTAGGCACAGCCGAAGCATTGAGGGAATCCGGTTTGGGAGCCTCAGTATTACATCTCTGCTATTTGCGGATGATGTGGTGCTGTTGGCTTCTTCAGGCCGTGACCTCCAACTTTCACTGGAGCGATTCACAGCCAAGAGTGAAGTGGCTCAAATGAAGATCAGCACCTACAATTCTGAGACCATGATCCTTAGTTGGAAAAGGGTGGAAAGCCTTCTCCGGGAAGGGGATGAGGTCTTGCCCCAAGTGGAGGAGTTCAAGTATCTTGGGGTCTTATTCATTAGTGAGGGTAGGATGGAATGGAAGATTGACAGATGGATGGATTGGTGCTGCGTCAGCTGTAAACAGTCTCTATCGGTCTGTTGTGGTAAAGAAAGACCTAAGCCGAAGGGCGAAGCTCTCTATATACTGGTCGATCTATATTCCTGCCCTCACCTAAGGTCAAGAGACGTGGATCGTAACCGGAATGAAAAAGATCCCTGATACTAGCGGCCGAATAAGTTCCCTCAGCAGGGTGCCCGGGCTCTCCCTGAGAGACACGGTGAGTAGCTCTGTCATCCGGGAGGGACTCAGTGTCGAGTCGCTGCTCCTCTGCGTTGAGAAGAGCCCATTGAGGTGGTTCGGGTGGACATTTTCTATAGGAAGTTAAACTGAGGATTTTATAAAAAGCGGTGATGCCTTGACTTACAAGTGCCCTAGCTATTGAGTGTCAGAAAGTCTTGAGTGTGTTTCTGTTGACTTGATATTTGTTGGAATACTTAGCCCAATTCCTTCCCAAATAATGTATAAGGGAAAATGTGTTTGGAGTTTTATTAACTTGACAGGATTCACAGTACAGAATTATTCTCACAATGTTTTCTTTCTATGTTGTAGACATCTCCTGCTGAAATCTGGACTGAAGCTCGCAAAAACCTAGATGAGGTTTAGGGATCCACTTCATCCTTCCAAAAGGTTTATACATTGTATCACTTCTTATCTGTTAAATTGTTTACACCTGTCTTTGACGACAATAGTAGAAGTTAGAAGTCAGTAACATGGACTCTCCATGTGTTCAGTCGTCAGGTCCTCATATGGCTTGGGTCAGAACATCTTGTGTGTGCGTGTGTGTGTGTGTGTGTTTATAATGTTGGGGAAGTTACTTAAAAACTGTGATGCATTATTTATTACTTATTACTATCATTTTAAAGTAATTGGTTACATTACAATATTACTGTATTTGAAATGTAATGCATTACGCTACTATTGCATTACTTTTATATTACACTCATCACCATAACTGGTAATATGGATTTGGCATTCTAACTGTAGCTTGTTACACTCATCTCTTTTTTTTTTTTTGTATTTTAATCCTTTTATAACTTTGTTTAACAGCATAGTGATGCATTGTTATGCTGTGGGCAAAAACAGTTAGTGCATTTCACAATCTCAATGTTAATTGTCACAGTTCATTAGTCAGTAACCTCATTCTCTGCCTAAACAAACCTACTCAACCTTCCTGCCAATCAGCCCAAAACACCAACCGCTGCTACTAATCACCTGCTCCAGAACGCACCAGATTGTCTCAATGCGCCACGCCGAGCTTTCCAGCACGAACACTAACCCTAACCTTGACCCTGTCCTCGACTATCCGCTAGCACGCTGATTACACTTGATTACCTGTGCTTCGACCCTGCCTGTGCCCAGCTATCAGCCAGCCAACTTCACCAGCCTGCCTGGGTCTCTCTACCTGCTCCCCACCAAACGACTGCCTCACACGCTTCGGCTTTGCCGGACCCTGATGCCCCTCCACAGCGGCTCATTCCCATCAACTCTCAAGCAAGCAAATATCCTCTCGTCAATAAAGATGCGACACACAGTGTCGCACTGTGCGTGCTCTTGGGGCCTCCATCTTGTTGCCCTGACAGTTAATATTAAAATTCAAGATAAGTTGGCTCAGTTAGAGACATGTTTCAAAAATAGATTTTTTTGGTGGGGCTAACGTTAGCAGCTAGCCTTTTGTATGCTTCATCTTGATACACATTGACCAGAACTGACGAACTGAAAGTAATGGTCGTATGTCCATCTTGTGTACATATTGTCCATATTCAACCTCCTGTTTCATCTCAGCTGTCGTAGATCAGCAAGTAAACATTTTTCCCTGGACTTTTATCCTTCAATATTGCAGTATTTTTGGCGAATTTGGAGGGGGACCACAACTTTGAGGCATTAAAAATGCATTGTAATGCATTACTTTACTCTCATTTGTAATGAGTACAATATTACTGTTTTTTGGTGTGTAATATATTACCGTGTCACAGTTCCATCCATTACAGTAATTACATTACTTTTGTATTGCATTAAGATTCAGGATTCAAAAGTTTTTATTGTCAGATGTATAGTGTTATTAAACCACACAAAGGAATTCTTATTCTGTTCACTTCCCGAGCTGCAGACTACATTCCATAATCGAGCAGGTAAATAAATAGCAAAACAGTTTGGAAATCTCATACCTAGATTGCTTTTATAATAAAACACTATTTCAAGTGTAAACTATCCATTTTAATCATCTTTAATCATGTACAGATTACACTTTAATTCAATGTCCAGGCTGCTGCTAATATGACTGCAGCTGCGCAAGACTTGAAAGGAAAAGGGGAACAGTTCATTTCTGTACAATGTACTGTGTACTTTAAAATAAGGTTTAATAATTTAAGATTTAAGTAAATATGTGTACTGCAATATTATTTGCCTTAAATAATATGTATAGCATGAAGCATGAAGACTTTTCACGTTTTAAAAAAAACAAAATTGTTTATCTTTTTTAATGTGAAAAGTGGGAGCATTACTTTGTGGATTTTCAGCTCTCGCGGGTGGTTCGGGAACGTATCTACCGCGATACATGAGAGTTCATATCATTCTTGGCACAACCATACTTACCAGGAGAGGACGGTGAAGTGACAGGACCTTGTTGGCTGCTGGGCCTTTCCATTTTCGCTACACGTCTTTAGAATTTGTTATTTTCTTGGTCACTGAGGTCAGACTGAGTCAGTTTTGCAATTTTGCAGGGTCAATATTGACTAAGTTCTATCAATTTACCAGCATTGACAATGCAAATTTGTAAAAGTGAGATACATTCACATTGAATATTATTCCTTCTGAGGATTTAAGCTCCCCCTACATAGAAAAACACACAGGCCTCGCGTAGTAATATTAATCTCAACTGCTGTGCAGTTCAGCTCACAGTTCAGATACAAGTGGAAGAGTAATTGTGTGTTATGTACCACTTTCAACATTTTCCTCTAACAGGTGCTTGTCTACCAGTATTTGGCATGCCAGTGCACTAACTCAAGATACAAATATGGATCTAAAAAAAAGAAGCAAATCTTTGTGGTTTTGAAGGTAAATGCATTCCAAATATTCTTGGCATTAGCACTTTGCCTTGCATACATTCACTCCAGCCCTTGATCCTCCAGCCCAGCCCACCCTAGCTTCCTTCCCACACTTTTACTTACCACAAGAGTTGGGGAATCAGTGTAACCACAGCACTTGGATCAGATAACACAAGCACAAGCAGACTGTCAATAAACTACACTGATTCTGGAATGCTCTGATCATTGTAGGCACTTGATATTCATTTGATTTGACACATGGATGGTTTTAAAAAGTTCCCCAGTTATAGAGCATGAGATCATTGGGTCTGGTTTCGATCACAGAAACCACATTAAGAAGAAGTCAGAAAACAGGTCCATAAGTGTTATGACAATAACAGAATTTTTGGCCGTTATTCACCACTAATCTGGATTTGAAAGGCAATCATCATCTATGATCGGTTCCTGCAATTCCTAATAAGTGTACTTTGTGCATACCGATCTCCTGCATGAACTTGGGTGAGTCCTTTATGCTTCCGCCAAGTAGACCATGAGCCGTTCCTTTGCTGCATTTTAAAGGAATGAGTAGAGTCACATAGTTTGGCCATTAATCAAGTGAGATCTCTTCACTGCCACAACTGATTTCCAACCACCAAAATACTAAAAGTAAAAAAATATATATATTCCCTTGCGCACAGACTTTATACTAGACTTGGCATGAGAATAGGGCCAGATGACTTAAAGTATGGTCACCATTTTTTTTTTTTTTTTTTTTTACCATCAACTGCTCCAACATTGTAGGATTGAATTCTTTGGACAGAAGAAAACTTTTGTCAACTTGTATCAGAATGACAGAGAAGGAAAATCGTGACTCATGACACAAAGTAAACCACATCAGGAGTCAAACTCAGAGGAAAAAGGATTATGTCATGAAAGTGGAATGGGCTCACGGGTGTCTAGTAATGATGAATCGTGTTAAATGTTTTTGAAAAAGCACACATTCAAGCACAGTAAATTTATTGAGTGCAATGAATAATTGATTAATCGACAGCTAATCAGTTATTAAATTAATAGACAATTATTTTTGATAATCGGCAATTTTTTAGATATGGGTGGGGTTTAAAATGGTCAGAATCCTCAGAATTTCAGATTGTCAACAGTAAACATTCTCCAATCAGTCTGTCTTGTTTTGAATCAAAATGTTTTCATTTATTTTGGAAAACACAAATCGGCAAATTAGCCTAAAGCAATAACTGAGTTATTTATTTTATGCATAAGCAATTTGAAGCATAGTCGGTTTTGAATAAACTGAAAGGAAATTACATTTTGTTTTCAATTTGATTCACCACCTAATCATCTGTACCTGTGTAAACCCCCCCCCCCCCCCACACACACACACACACACACACGCACACACATTCTGCGATAAAATTGTCAAGCCTTGACTGATCCGTGTTTATGAAAAGGTTTGGGACCACTGCTTTAGAACGTTCAGAAATTTGCCATTTATGTGGAAATCTTTCATTTGATAAAGTCTACATTTCATAAACAAATGTTCATTTTGGATGGTTACATTTACACCTAATAATTAGAACTTCAGAAAATTTCTGTATTCTTCAAGGTACATTAAATACATGTAACCCCTGGTAATTGGTAATTTGGTAATTGTGTCTCTCTTTTTTTCATTGTGGTTCATTAAACCCTTTGACTAATGCCCCCCCCCCCAAAAAAAAGAAAGAAAGAAAGAAAAGTTATGGCATACTGTATATTACATATTTATAGGTTTAGCATACTTGGAAAATGGTTTTAAAAACTCCCACTTCCATGGATAATGTTACAGGCCTTAGGATTTTTTTGTCCCATCAGTATTGTATAATAATAGTAATAATAATATAAACGTGCCATGAAGTGAAAATGATCACCAAACGCCTACAATACATAGTAATCAGCATAATCTATAGTAACACACATAAATAGCACATATTTTCTAAATATTGCCACAGTACTCAATGGCTAATTGACAACGCAAGCTACCTTGTTGACGTTAGGCCCAGCACTGGCTTCTTATGTATAATTATTATTATATATAAACTAGAATCTATAAATAGGTGTGTAATAAAACACTGGGATGTTATTTCATCTTGTTGCTACCATTCCTATACCCCCTACTATTTTTTCAAAAGCGCATGGATGCATTGTCCCAACGGGAGTGAAAGGGTTAAAGAGAAAATCCCTGTTGAAATGACCCTGGAACTGTGTATGACTGAATCAATCAATCAATCAATCAATCAATCAATCAAATTTTATTTGTATAGCCCTAAATCACCGAAGTCTCCAAGGGCTTCACAGATGAAAAGAGGTCATGTGGAGACCTCTTTCAAAAAAAGAAGTCGTAAAGAGAAATCTTTTCAGTGTAAGGTACACCAAAGCTCCCAGAAGGGGAAGGAAAAACTCCAATTAGGGGAAAATCGGAAACCTCCAGAAGGGACCACAAGTGGGAGGAGCACCCTTCCAGGCCCACAGGTTGAAGTGGATGCTGCATGTACCAAATACAGACATACACATAAACAATATAAATTACAGAAAACATATGTGCTGTATAGTGCAGTGATGTCTTGACAGCAGGCAAAGCCATTGAGCAGGAAACATCCCACATTCCAGCCAGGTGGACTGCAGACGGCCAAACTCCTAACCCGTGATGGTCGACCAGCGCAGGACCCAATGGAGGCAGTCAAGTCAACCCTCACCATCTAGCTAGCCCCCTCTCCCAGCCGGAAGAGGGGGGCAGGAAAAAAGAAAAAAGAAGAAGGCTGCAGACAGGCTAAATTAACTAAATGCTTTTGAGTGTGTTTTGATGTGTTTTTAGTCGGGATTTAAAGATTTCTACTGAGGTGGCTGCGCGAACTTCCATAGGTAGGGCATTCCATAGTACTGGCGCGCGAATGGAAAATGCCCTTGATCCCGCAGACTTCTTTTTAGCCCGTGGGATCGATAGCAAACCGGCATTTTGCGATCAAAGTTGTCGGGACGGAACATAAGGTGATACTAAGTCGACGAGATAGGAAGGAGCTAAACCGTGTAAAATTTTATAAGTAATTAACAGCACCTTAAAATCACATCTCACGTGTATTGGAAGCCAATGCAGGTCAGCTAGAATCGGAGTAATATGATCAAACTTTCTCGTCCTTGTCAATAGTCTCGCTGCTGCATTCTGTACAGACTGCAGGCATGGGAAGTCCAGAAAACAAAACGTTACAATAGTCTAGGCGCGACGTAACAAATGCATGAATTAATGTTTCTGCATCGCTAAGTGAAAGAATAGGGCGAATTTTAGCTATATTGCAGAGGTGAAAAAACGCCGTTCTTGTCAAGTTATTAATATGTGTTAGAAAGGAGAGAGTTGAGTCAAATATCACGCCGAGATTTTTTGCAGAACTACTTTGGGAGATAATACAGTTTTCCAGGTTCAATGTGGTATTCTTAAGCAAGTGCTGATGATGAGCAGGGCCAATAAATAACATCTCAGTTTTACTAGGGTTGAGAAGCAACTGGAAGACATAGAGGGGGAAAAAAATCCACTCTCATGATTTCAGGCTCCACATTCAGTGATTACTAAGAAATATCAAGTGCATCCTGCAAACTTGAAGTACTTCATGCAAACAACTTGATTCATGCCGCTGTTAAGTACAAAAAAATCCAAGCTGCCTTGGTATCCTCAATGATCCTGCGATATGGCATTTACGAGGTCATGTAAGTGACTAACCTCTGGTGCTCGCAGGGATAATTTCCCGACTCTAGAAACTGAGTCAGCATTAACGTGTCATGCCTTCTCCATCTTATTACTAGCTGAGAGCGTCGCCCATCCCAGCAGCGTAATTCCATCTAGGACAAATATTTATCCAGAGGAGGAGGGTGGAGAGGAAGAGAAGAAGGGGGAGGGTGGGGGGGTACAACATCACTTAACCACAACACATTCATTCACTTAAGGAGCGAGAGGCTTCTACAACAAGTCAGTGTGAGAAGACTGGAGTCAAGGAATATCACTTTTACTCATTGTTGTGACTTTTGTTTTTTAAGGGGTCAGAGGCCAAGATGAAAACTTTTGTGGTGCTAGTAGTTCTCACTTTGGGTCAAATTGGGAGGAACCCTGTCAGCGGTAAGTGGACTTTGGATTAATAATTTCTTGAATAGGTGTAGTTTTCGCCCTTAATGGCGAGGAAAACAAGCCCCCAAAATGTCCATAAAAATCACGTCAATTATTAAAAACAACAGATGGACGGAAGAAGCTAGTTGAAAATATGCTAACTGTTGAGAGGTTTCAAAGTATTTGGCTTGGAAACCCGATATGTGCCACAGGTGAATTTTTGTATACATATCTGTTTCACTTCCCCGAGCAGCAGAATCATTCCATAATCGAGCAATGGATATACAGTGATCCCCCCCATTTCGCGGTTAATGGGGGGCTGTCAACCCCCCGCGAAGTCTGAAACCCGCGAAGTAGGGTATCAGTTCCTAGATTTCTATGTACGCCCCAATATGGCCGCAGTAACCATAAACAATCCTTTTTTGTGTGTTTTGCCTAGTTTATTTCCTTTCTCCAATTATTTAATATTGCATTATCCTTATTAACATTAATAACATTATTGTATATTCATTAAGAAACTAATATTACTTAGTTTGTTGAGAATTTGTTCTCATGACTGGTTATCTGCACCAAGACTCCGGTGAAAGAGTATGTTACGGGTGGTAGTATAGTACCATCTAGTGGATGTTTGACATAACTGCATGTTATGTTAGTCGAGCAACCTCCTGACATGCTTTGCGGCAGCGCCGTTGTTGCTATACTGTGAGCTGAGCCGAACAGTAAACTGATGCTCGAACAAGCTATAAGTGTGGTGCCTTATTAATACAACACACACAAACAGAGTACGCTAGTCATCATGTTCAACTTCACATTTATTTTGGCTCATGTGTATCATGTAGTATCTGTTGAATAATAAATCAACAACAATCTTAAAGTCAGTAAACTAACATAAACACTTAATCCATGAATTTACTGTAATTTTAGCCGACATTAGCGGGTTAGCAACAACTAACAACTACTAACTATAAAATGCAACCTCTGCACAAACTATCACATAAACAGAATAAACACTCGTTGCTTACTAAACATAGGCAGTAGCGTGCGTTATCAACATAAATGATAATAAACTATAAATATGAGTTTACGGTGTCATTCACTACGTCACCGTGACGAGCCGAATAAGAACGTAAAACAGGAAACGGAAATGCAACGCAACCCGACAAATTAAAAGCAAACATTTCAAAATAAGATAAAAAATGTGACGAACTCTAACGCTTGAAGAATTCTTAATAGTTCTTAACTAATATTACTTCGTTATTTGATTGATACAGTACTGTATAATGTACTTTTTTGCTTTTTTCAATTTTTGTACATTTTTGCACATTTTTTAAATGATTTTTTATTTTGAAATATTTTTGATTTTTCCTGGAAAAAAACGCGAAGGACTGAGACCACGATATCTGAGACCGCGAAGTAGGAGGGATCACTGTATAGCAATAAACAAGAAACAAAGAAAAGGTGCTAATAATGTAGTGCAGCATATCATGTAGTGCAAAATTTTAGTGCAAGATATTGTTTATGCATGCAGTAGGAGAATTACGCAATCCAGTGCTTTTCAAACGTTTCAGAGTGAGGGACCTCTTTCATATATCAATTTTTCCAAGGAAATGTTACTGTAAATATTTGCAGAAACAAAACCAATTAAGCCAAACATAAGATCTTTTTATATTCAGCAACACATTCAATTTGACAAGTATATGTGTTACTTTCATCCATACAGAAGTTTTGAAAATAATCACTGCAGATTAAACGCCTCCTTATGACAAACCGGGTCAATTTCCCCCCCAAAAGGTTGATTCCAATAATTTAGTAAAAGAATAGCGTGATAAAACAAAATGCTGCTATAGCTTTGCTGGCTTCATTGGCACGCATATTGACAAATTTAAAAATGATTACATTTTAAAAATGTATTAAACTGATTGAATTGATTGATTTATTGAAGAGTTATGAATACGTTTATCATTTAATAGAAAATAAAATTAAATATATACATTTTTTTATGAATAGCCCAATATTCTGTCCTTCCTAGATGATGTAATGACTTCTATCTAGGTCAGGGAAACTCATTTCAAACTTACGTTCAAACTCATTTTAATCGTCGTCAGAGAGCCGTAATTAATTTTAAGTGTTTGTCACACGCTCACCTAGTTTTGAAATCAAAGGCATGTAAAATATTGTTTTTTTTTCAGACAATTTGCAAGTTCAGTATTATAGCCAGAAGTAAGCAACAAATAAGCAAATGACTGGAACTCTTCTTTAAGTTCGTTGTGCCAGTATTTCAGCTCTCACTCACTTATATTGTAAAACTGTCAAGAAAAGAAAATACACCAAAAATAACTCAGGTAAGTCCCATATGCAAAAATTGTATATCTTACTAAATATAGACAAATTGCGTAATTTTAATCAATCATATAACTGAATTAAGATATTCCTTTCACTACAAAACGTTAATCAGATGCAAACGAGTATGATTATCAATGCAATCATTTGCATATGCAAACATTTACCAGAAGGAAATACCTAACACAAACGAAAATGCTAATGAAATAAACACATACAAGGCAACACTAAATAAAATGCTGAAGATGAAAAACTAACATTAGCTAGCATGTTATATACAGTCACCAGTTGGTCCAAAAAATGACTAATTTTGGGCATATTAGCAAAAATTAACACATACCAATGAAGAATTTATGAAAATGAATTTACGATGGGGATTGTTACTGACTTAAAAAAAGCATTTGACACTATTGATCATAAGATATTAATGGACAAATTGATCATAAAATATTAATGGACAAATTAGCTAGGAATGGTATACGAGGTGTAGCGTACAATTGGATAAAGAGTTACCTACATGATAGGAAACAGTATATACAGTTCAATAATGGAAAATCAGATCAGCTGAAAACATCTCATGGAGTCCCTCAAGGGTCTATAATTGGTCCCAAATTATTAATATTATATATCAACGACATTTCCTGTGCTTGTAAAATATTTTTAAAAAGTACTCTAAGCAGATGACATTCCTTTATATTGCTCAGGGAAAAATCTGGAACAGCTCTTGAACATTGTGGAAAACGAATTAAATACATTGAAGAAATGGTTTGATGCAAACAAATAATCTTCAAATTTAACAAAAACTAAAACAAAATGTATTATCTTTCGTCATACTTGATTCAAAACTATGCTTGATGGGCACATATGAAGAATGTTAACAGAAAGATTTCTAAAACTATGGGTATCCTCTTCAAAGCCAAAGAACTCTTAAACTAAGTCATTTTATATATATACACATATATATATATATATATATATATTCTTCATTACTGTTATTATCATCATTATTATTGTTGTTGTTGTTGTTGTTTATTCCTTTCGTTTTATTAATTTTCTTTGGGGTTGCACGTCTATCTTTATGGTTGGCCTTTTGGGGGGGGGGGGGTTGAAGAGTAAAGTTTTGTTGAAACGGCTTTGGACCTGCACCAATCATGTTACTTGCTTAAATCGAAAATCTATAGATAAAGTTAAAAAAAAAAAAAAACAATAGTCTCGGCGTGACATAACAAATGCAAGAATTCTTGCTAGGAGAAAGAATAGGCCGACTTTTAGCGATATTGCGAAGGTGAAAAATTGTCGTGTTATTATTATGTTTCCGAGAAGAGAGAGTTGCGTCAAATATCACGCCAGGGTTTTTTTGCAAAAAACTTTGGGATCCAGGTTCAACGGTGTATTCTTAATCAAGTGCTGATGATGAGCCAGGCCAATAATTAACATTTCTGTTTTACTAAGGTTAAGAAGCAGAAAATTGGAAGACATCCTTTGTTTAATCTCGGCAAGGCAGGCCTCCAGTTTACTGCATTTGCACGGATCTGTTATTTCTAAAGGCATGTACAGTTGGGTATGTAAAAACCACATCATCCTTCTCACTATGTATGTAAAATCAACAACGGCCAGAGGCGGTGCCAATATAACAAAGATCAAGCACAAACGTATGAACTATTATGCTACGTGCACACCGAACGCCGAATCATTCGCCGAATTGCTACGCTCATTCGCGGGGCTTTCTGTCGCTGTTGTACTTTTTGTTCACTTCTTTTGTCGCGCGAGGAGAGGGTAGTGGAGCGAGCTTGCTGTGCACTTTACGATAGATCCGGAAAGAAGAGCATTGCTGAGAACTTTCAATTGGCTACTTGTAGGGTAAAGGTGTACTTTTTTAAGGTTGATTGACAGCTCTTTGAGAGTCATAATCATTGCTGTTTCTCATGGGTGCAAATACTTGTGAACCCTGGTAACTTACAAATAAATCGTTAAAAAAAATCATACAATGAGATTTCCGGGTTTTTTGTTTTTAGATTATGTCTTGAACAGTTGATATGCATTTATGAGGAAAATTTCAGATTTTTCCCTAGTATCTAAGTAGGAGAACTTGCAAATTCGCAGGGGGTGTAAATACTTCAATATATATATATATATATATATATATATATATATATATATATATATATATATATATATATATATATATATATATGTGTGTGTGTGTGTGTGTGTGTGTGTGTGTGCGTGCGTTGTGTGTGCGTGTGCGTGTGCGTTTGTGTGTTAAATTAAAAAAAAATCAATCAACCAACAGCAACTGCTCCACACCATCTTTCCCCAAAACAAAATACACAATCAATAACACCCAGAGGCAGCACCAAAAAAACAAAGACTAAACCAAACAAAGCACAAATCTTTGACTGTTAAAAGATTAATTAAATCAGTTCCAAAAACGCCCAAATTATTTCACAGACCCCCAGTGGGTCCGTGGACCCCACTTTGAGAACCACTGACATAATCTACCAAATCTATAACCTACTCATAGGCCAAATCTCCCTGTCAGTGCATTCAAACTATCAAAACTATTTACTGTCTATTCAGGCCTAGATGATGCCAGAAGGGGCATGGATGACCACAGGGAAAAGACTTTTTTGTCATATGAAATGTAATTGCAATAAAGTAAGCTTGTTCCTTTTTTTTGTTTTGTCTATAGCTTCAGGCAGTTTGATGAACTTAGTTATTTTTTTCTGTTTCAGACTAAGCTTTTTCCACAGTATCTAGTTACTTTACCTATTTTCCTATCTCCTAGCTCTACCTAAATATTACTTACATACTTCCTCATTTCACTACTTACCTCTGTACCTACCTACCTACCTATCTTCCCACCCAATCCACTGAGCTACCTGCCTTCTACATACTCTGTACCTGCAGTATTTAATGTGCGTACATAATCTATCTTGTAATACTCTCTTCATGAATTTACCTCATCTTTGTATCCATCCATCCATCCATCCATCCATCCATCCATCCATCCATCCATCCATCTTCTACCGCTGTCTTCCGGGGTCGGGTCACGCGGGCAGAAGCTTGAGCAAGGAAGCCCAGACTTCCCTCTCCCCAGCCACTTCATCCAGCTCTTCCGGAAAGATCCCCAGGCGCTCCCAGGCCAGCCGAGAGACATAGTCCCTCCAGCGTGTCCTGGGTCGTCCCCGGGCCCTCCTTCCAGTGAGACATGCCCAAAACACCTCACTGGGGAGGCGTCCGGGGGGCATCCTAACCAGATGCCCGAACCACCTCAGCTGGCTCCTCTCAACACCGAGGAGCAGCGGCTCGACGCTGAGCCCCCCCCCCCCCGGATGACCGAGCTTCTCACCCTATCTCTAAGGGAGAGCCTGGACACCCTGCGGAGGAAACTCATTTCGGCCGCTTGTATCTGGGAACTTGTTCTTTTGGTCACGACTCACAGCTCATGGCCATAGGTTAGGGCAGGGACGTAGATCGAGTGGTAAACAGAGAGCTTCATCTTTCGGCTCAACTCTCTCTTCACCACGACAGACCGGTGCAGAGCACGCATGACAGCAGACGTCGCACCGATCCGTCTGTCGATCTCACGCTCCACCCTACCCTCACTCGTGAACACAGGGGAATCACACTCCTCAGCCTCCCCGGCTGGTCTATTCAGGGTTTCCAGTGAGGGTTGGACTCCGTCAAGGCTGCCCTGTGTCACCAATTCTGTTCATTACCATTATGGACAGAATTTCTAGGCACAGCTGAAGCGTTGAGGGGGTCTGGTTTGGGAGCCTCAGCATTGCATCTTTGCTTTTCGCGGATGATGTGGTGCTGTTGGCTTCTTCAGGCCGTGACCTCCAACTCTCACTGGAGCGGTTCACAGCCGAGTGTGAAGCTGCTGGGATGAAGATCAGCACCTCCAAATCTGAGACCATGGTCCTCAGTCGGAAAAGGGTGGAATGCCCTCTCCAGGTCGGGGATGAGGTCCTGCCCCAAGTGGAGGAGTTCAAGTATCTCGGGGTCTCATCTCTGTATCTGCCCACATATTGATCAGATGACCCATCTGAATTCTAATTTGCCATTTTTTCAGGAGGGATGTGCTGGCTTCAGCAGAGCCAGCGGTGCGACATGGTGCTAATGAGAGGGGTCAACAGAGAAGAGTGTTGCGCAGGGGGTCGGCTGGACATGGCATGGTCCAACACAAGCCTGCCCATGAATGAGGTCAGCCTGTTGGGCTTCCTGGGTATCGTCTCCTGTAAACCCTGCAAAGGTAAAGGGGCACTTTTTAGGATTGCACTTTTTACTCAAAGGATATTGAATTGCATGGCATATGCCAATATTATCCCTGGCCAATATCAAGCCATCCGTTTTCAATATTCACAGGGATGTCCTTCTTAGGGCTGCAGGTAAAATGGAGCCTATGCCAGCTAACTTGGGTGTCAGGTGGGGTACCTCTGGGCTGCTCGCCAGCCAGGGAACATAAACACACTTAGATTTGCTTTATAATTAAACATAAAGCGAGGAAAAGATGACCACAACACTGGGTACACTTGCACAACCTAATGAGATCTCCAAAAATATTCAAATAACTTGAGTTTACTGTGTACTCTATATCAAATTTTAAAGGACAAAAATTACACAAACACAAAACAGCTGGACGGAGCGAGAGGCGGCGTGGAGGAGTCACTAGAGCTGGAACATGCTCATGACAGGTGACACAAATTATACCAAAAAACAACATGAACTCAAAAGCCAAATAACTTAAACTAGACAACATAAACCCACAACAGGAAAAATCCAGACAAAACATGACACCAAAAGCAGGCAAGACTCAACAAGATTGTGCGCTAAATTACAAATTTCCCTTTAATATAAGAACATGATTTTCTTTCTTTACCACTGGCTAAATATGAATGTGATAAAATGACAAATACATAATAAAAATGAACATATAAATAAATAAATAGCTTGACTCACCCAAACAGTTCTTTAGCACTTATTTTAAAACAAAATCCTTTCTGCAGTCAATCCTTAGAAAGTCTTCAATGACTTGCTTGAAGAGTTTATGCGTTTCATTTCCACTAACAAATCATTTTGTATTGACATGGACACCAAAGATGAAAGAGGTGTTGGTCCGATTTCCATTTTGCTTTTCCTCAGCCATTGTGGGTTAGGGTCAATATAGTACCGCCTTCCTGTAGTGAGCATTCAGTCACGTCACATTCAACATGAAGCCACTAGATGGCAATTTTATGACTCAATTGGCTATTACAACTGTCTATTTAAGTATACAGGCCACTCACATATCCATCTTTGCTTGCGCAGAAGCCCACAATTATTGATGCAAATGCCCTGGCTTCTGGCTCAGGCAGATTTCATACAGCCTGGTGACACAAGTTAGCTGAATTCTAATTGGCTAAAAACTCTAACATAAAACTACAGCACTGCAAGGTGCTTAACCAAATGGATATACTATGACACAAAACAAACAGAATATGGAGAAGGATTTCATATATAAAATATTTATATTGAGTAAAACTGAATCTAAAGTGAAATTGACTTTATTATAGTTATTATAATTACTATAGGTTATTATAGTTATGATAACGTCAGGTTATTTTAGGCCTGCAGAGAAGGCCTTGCTCTCCCTGACGGTCCACCACTGACTATAATACAATAATTGCTACAAAAATATCGTCCCGTATGCTCTATAAATTTGTGTCAAATTGATTTATTCAAAGAAAATGTAGCATAATAATACATCTAATATACTACAGCAGAGTTGTACAACCACAGTAAAACAACAACCACAAAAATAATATGTTTATGGCATGTCAAAACAGCAGCATTATCTTTTTCATCCACCCTTCTTTTTGATCTCGTGACATTGTGCAAGTGTACCTATAGCAGTGTTTCTTGATTATTTTTGTAAAGCCCCCTTCCCCTGAAAAAGAAAAAAATTCGCACCGCCTCACTTGCCACCATGACTATTAATATGGTCATTGTCTATTAAAAAAATAAAATAAAAATAATATATATATATATATATATATATATGTATATATATATATATATATATATATATATATATATATATATATATATATATATATATATATATATATATATATATATAATTGCGTCAAAATTGTATCAATTTTAACATTAACAAAAGAAAAAAAACAAAATATTTCAACTTTCAACAAATGCTAATTTTACTTTTTAACAGGGTTTATACTGTTTACAGGTGAGTCTGAACCACAAAAAAGTAACTTAGTGTATCAAAATGCCCGAAATAAAAAAATAAGTAAACCTAATTTAAACTCGAAAGATTTTGACCAAAATCTGAAGTCGGTATACTCCACTCCAAACTACCCTGAGATGTGTGTTTGAGTGTGACTGATTGTTTGTCTCTGTGTGCCCATCAATTGGCTAATAACCAGTTAAGGCTGTACCCTGCCTACTGCCCAAAGACAGCTGGGATAGGCACTAGCAAGCCCACAACCCTTGTAGTTTAGAAAAAAGATGGATGGATGGATGAACCATTTGATGCTGAAATAATCAAAAATGTAAATTTAATGTAATATTAGCCCCGGAACACCAATATCCTAAATAGGTTTACCTGAAGTAAAAGGTATTGTTAGGATTTTTTTTTTTCTCTAAATCACATTAATTAGTATTAATGATTGTGATTTAGAAAAAAAAAGTTGTCAGCTTGGATTTAAAAAGTTCATAACTCCCACACAGACAGCCACTGCACCACTCCAATTACACTTCACACAACTAAAGCAAAACTGGTTGTTCCCTGGCTGGCATCGCATCAGTTTGGGAAGGACCAAACTAAAGTAACCACAAATAACATACTGTAGGTCCTTGTGAAATTTGTTTGTTTTTAAGTTGTGCACTCTCGCCATTGAACACAATCAAGTTTGTGAAGTAGCTTGCTACCAAAAGGCAACATGATGCGAGTTTCCCACCACCACACACAGGCATTTACAAAGTGTTGTTCAATGTATGAATCTTTACAAGATTACTCTAGATTTACCTGAACGGTTGAGCTATTTTTGGTTTTCCAGCTGTTTTGATTAGGGTTGCAGGTAAATTGAGTTGAACCTAAATTAATATGGGCAACATGTTAACCCAGTCATATTTTAACTCAATCGCAATATGCAAGAAAAAAAAATCCCTTTCACAATTTAAATATTAGACACAACATATTTACATAGGTAACTTGAGGTAGGCTGTTGTGTCCCAGTGACACTTTTCTCTTGGTTTTGCATCCTCATGTCTTTATGACCCCTTTTGGATGCCATTGATGCCGAGGTGGCCTAAGCACTCAGTAAAGTTCTCTCATAAAATTATTTACCCTAACTGTACTTTGTTACTTTCAACTAATGCATAAAAGTGACTGCAACCATTTCTTTTGCAGAGACGTGTGAAGGCGTGAAGTGCAGCATCGGAAAAGTGTGCAAAATGAAAATGGGAAGGCCACAGTGCATTTGCGCTCCAGACTGCTCCTACATCAGATACATGCATGCCGTGTGCGGCAGCAATGGGCGAACGTACAAGGATGAGTGTGTCCTGCTCATGGCCCGCTGCATGGGACAGCCCGACCTGGAGGTCATGTATGAGGGAGAGTGCAAAAGTAAGCACGTGACATTTAGGGTTGCATTTTTTTTTTTTGTGTGGTCTATGGTGTCCCTATGAGAACACCTAAATGCAATAGAAATTACACTAGTGTCTTATCTTTTGCTTTCGGAATCTCAGTGCTCCATTTTGCCTGTGTTCCCGAATCCGCGACGCATAAACTTCAGCCAGGAACGCATACTTTCAAATCAATTTGCGTCCCTCAAACTTATCTTTTTTTTTTTTTACATCAAAATATCATTGTCGATCTACTCTTGTATTCAACAAAAATTGACTTACGAACATTATTTACAACTTCATCCGCCAATTTGTTTTGATCTTGCAGGAAAAAAAACGTCAATCAAGAACACATCTTTCTTTACAAAAATACTCATACAGGTGAGCCGAATTGTGAGGTATTGATCAAATAGATGACAATTCGATCGTTGTCACGACCACCGGGAAAGACTTCAAAATAAAATCACCACAATGCTGTTCGTTTAACACGTTACTTGATTTCTCACGTTTTATAATATTGAAGCGATGTCTAACTTCTTTCATAACCAGGCACGTCACCAGACAGATGCCACCACCGCACATGCCACCACGGCACATGCTACATTACAGTACTGATCTGCAGGGATTGGGTAAAAATTTCACCAATAAAACCAAATTCATTTCAGAGTGCGCATGCTGCATACTACTTAGTATAGTAATTCGTTGCTACTGTATTCGTTTCACATGAACAATGCGCAACATGGCTAATTAATATGGTAATTGATTCATGATTTTACGTGAGAGCAAGAGGAAATCAGCAGTAGACGAAATCACTGCAACAAGTCGTTAAGTTTAGTGACAACAACATGTTAAAAATATTCAAATGAATAGTTCAAATGAAACTCAGACATGGATATCAAAAAGTTATTCGCCCGCAGCAGCGAGTAATGGAATCAATGAAGTCCTAGCTAGCTACGCATCTCAAGTCTTTATTAAGTTGCTAGGTTAGCTAAGTTAGCTCACGTTACTCCTTGTGTCAAGACAACTATATTAATATGTTGTACGAGCTGTCGGGGGAATTTGCATTGAGTTTCAAAAGCAGGAAATGATTGTCATTTTGAGAACACTGCTTTAATCTTGTATTCGTTGACAGATAGAGCGTCTGGATCAGGGGTGTCAAACTGTTCTGGCCCGCAAATGGGTTTAATCCGGACCGCGAGATGATTTAGTGTAGTATAAAAATTGAGCTGACATTTTTAATATATAAAAAAATAGAAAAGGTTTTATGATTAATAGTAATGGTAATATTTTATGGTTAATAGTGATGTTGTTGTTTTAAAGGACATAAATGTCCATGATTTTATCGGAATAGATTTTCCACCATGCGCCTGCAATCTTAAACGAGTTTGACATCCCTGCTCTGGATAGTGCAGTGGTTCTCAAATGGTCTACCTTCAGGAGGAAAAATATGTTTCCCTATCATCCAGTTGTGAGACAAATGTTTAAACCATTCACATTTATTTCGAAGAAATTTACACAGACAAAGATCTGGGAATAGGGTTCCCAGTTTTTAGAAACTGCTTGACTGCTTAACAACTCTGATGACAATTTCAGCTCATGACAATTGCCAATTCATATAGCACAAATGCAATGTTGAAGAATAAATCAGGAAGAGGACCTGATGAATGTGAAAACAATTCTGTGCAAAAATAACAAATAAAAATCACAGTTATATTATTTTTCAAAACAGTTTTACTTTACAGTTTGATTGTGATTGGCAGAGTCTTGCTCCAACGTTGTGTGCCCGGGAACACACACCTGCGTGACGGACCAGACAAACAGTGCCCACTGCGTCATGTGCCGTGGCATGCCCTGCCCTAAACCACTGCCCTCTGAGCAGCCCATCTGCGGAAATGATAGCGTTACGTACCCCAGCGCTTGCCACTTGCGCCGCGCCACATGCTTCCTCGGCCGCTCCATAGGAGTACGCCGCTATGGCCACTGCAACAGTATGGACATCCATCTATCCATATGTTTTTTTTTATAGCCATATTCAAACAATATTAACTTCTTCAATGGCTTCCTTATCTCATCAACACTCTTCTCTTTGCAGGTCCTCCAAGAAAAGTGCACATGTTCGATGGCATTGAAGAAAATGCTGTCTAGACGTAGTCAAAACATGCCTAAGCTAACTTCTGTTGTTTTTGTGCTAATCATCTCTCCCTTGTGTACACAATATACTTGATGTTGAAGCAGGCTCATGGCGTAGGGGAGGAGCCAGTGAAACAGTCATGGCTGGGCTGTGCTGAATTGTATTTTTACTTTTGTTCGTGAGTTATCATCTTTATTCCATATTCCGTATTTATGTATTTAAATTGACTGACATGCCATCCCACAGACAAACATATTTTTGCAACTTGTTTGACTCATGTCCTCACTTCTGCATTGTTCAAACATATCTACAATTGTCAGACAGAAGCTGTACAGGGTAGTTGAAACGGGTGCTATATTTTGTTTATATGCAAAAATCATTAAAATAAATATATATGAGGAATTTGAAGAAATCTTGTGGGATTAGGGATGCAAGTAGGAGCTGTGAACGTAACATCATTCCAAGTCATGAAGTATCATCCACATCATAAAACAGACTAAATCATACTAGATGTAAAGCTATTATCCAGGCAAAAGATGTTTGAAGAATTGAAATGATAAAGGTCTGTCTTTATTCACTTCTTTTTATTGACTGAATAATTCCATCAATGTTCCGTCAAAGTTTGTTATTTTACAATTCAGGTTTTATTTAAATGATGAAAACTGCTTTTGGTTTTGTTTTGTTTTTTGTAGAAATTGGTTTTATTTCTACCCCCCCCAAAAAAAAACAACCAAAACAAATACAAACAAACAAACAAAAACATGTAGATTAGCAAGGGATTTAAAAGTGTTGACTGGGTTGTTTCCTTCTTGGCCTTATATTTGTGTTCACATAGCCCCGAGCCACAAATGATACAAAATGTTAAAATCTGCCAAATTCACCCATTAACTGCTCTGGATCGAAATCCCATGCTATGCCTCTATGTGTAAAAGGGCTTGTTTGTAAAATAAATTTAAGTTATTTTGGAACAGATAAACACATCACGAACAACAGAATGCTGTACAAGGTGTGTTCATATTGTAAATAGAGTATGCAGTAGTCCTGCAACTATTTATTGGAGAAGTTATCAATCACTATTTACGATGTGATCCTTATAACAAATACATGTATCTTTGCAAAAGCTGAGGAAAAAATATATTTATTATTCTTAGTTTTGTTTTTCTTTGCCATTGCATTTTTACAGCTCAATTTTATGGAAAACAGTCTTTTCCTCAATAAATCAATGGATTAAATCTGGGCTGCTGGATGGGAAGCTAAGACCAAGTTTAGAACTTTGTCAATTTCAATGCTGCGCTGTGAGAAAGTTGTTGAGTTGTTTTTTTTCTTTTTTAACAAAACTAGATTATTTACACAAGATGTAATTGCTTGTTTGATTTTCCCCGTGTCTGTTTAACTAGGGCATCTAATAAGTTATCCAAAAAAACTTGCATTGCATTAAGCTGTTCTTGGTGTTCTTCAAAAATTCCTCCTCTGTGGAATTTTGGCCTTTGTTTTTGTTTTGTTTTGCAAATACAAGCTGTTGTAAGATGCTCTCTTCTTTTTTTTGAGGGGGGATATATTAAATTAATCTGAATTTTGCAAAAGAATGTGGTGGACAAAATGTTTCGTCTCAGAATGGACCACAATAGTAAGCACTTGATGTCATGCCATCACAGATGAGTCAGGGCCCCAATCTAAGTCTGTGGTGAAAATTGAGCACAAAGACCCTTTTGTGTGTGTGTTTGTGTGAAACTGACTGTGAGAAAACAGTAATAAACACATCCTATTTTGCACTGCCTTTTCCACATCATAAGTGTTGTTACTATTTGACATGCTGTGTGGCACAGGGACAAGAGGGAGGACCCAAGAGCATGCAAAGACAGGTGAGTTGAGTTATAGTCTCTTTATAAGGAGGTACCTGTTGGCTTGAATGTTGACGGGGGTGGACTGCTGTGGTGGGCCGTCAGGACCGGGCAAAGTCGGCATGTGGCAAGTTGGGTTGGTACACAGGCTAGCTTGTAGAGTCTGGGAGATGGTCGAGGACAGGCAGGGTCAGAACACGGATGGCCGGTAACAGGCAGAGTCAAAACACAGGCAAGCAGGGATGGTCAACGGGCTTGCTCAGTGGTCGGCAACTCAAAATGTTGAAAGAGCCATATTGGACAAAAAAAAAAACAACAACAACAAAAAAAACAAATATATCTGGAGATGCATAAAATTAAAAGCCTTATATAAGTCTTATAATGAAGGCAACACATGTTGTATGTATCTATAATAGCTATATTAGGGCAGTGGTCCCCAACCCCCGGTCCGCGGACCGGTACCGGTCCGTGGATCAACTGGTACCGGGCCGCGTGGGCTGCACACGAAATAATGTTTTGGAGATGATTTAGTTTAATGGTGCGCGTGCACCGAACGCGAACGAGGCGAACAAGCGGAGCGTTTTGTATTGTAGTCAATGGAGTACGCGTGACTAGGCGCGAAGGCACGTCGGAGCGACGCAAATGGCCGCGCACGGTCACGAGAAGCACCTTTCGAGTGAAGTTAATTTTTATTTACTTTTTCCGCGTTTCGAGTCGCCACAACCAATAAATTTCGGGAACATTTAACGGCTCACGCAGGGGGCAGGAATGAATCATGGCGGCCGCTTTGCGGTCACCGGGAGCGATCCAACATCCAGCTGAGCTTTCAATACGAAACAGAACCAAGCAAGAGCCCTCACCTGGCTTGTCGAAAGGCGGAAGCGAGAACTTGGGACAATTGGTATGTGCAGCGTTTGCTTCACTTAACAACTGTTGAACCGTAGTAGCATTGCAGCATTGTCAGCACAATATTTAGCACGGTCTCGGCCACTCGATTGCGACATTGAAACTTTTATTTTTTGGCAGGCGAGTATTGTCGCAAAGAATAAAGGTGCCGTCCGTGAAAATGTTGGCTCTGTCACATCCCAAAAAAATGAAAGTTCTCAGCAATGCTCTTTTTTTACGGATCTACCGTGAAGTGCACAGCAAGCTCGCCCCCCTCCCTTCTCCTCTCGCAATTAAAAAGAAAGTGGACAAAAATTCCATACCATACTCCGTCCATACGTTTGTGATGTGGTTTTGAAAGCAGTACCCCCCCCCCCCCCGCAGCAGTCTAAATTTAAGGCGGGGATCAAAAGGTTTGGGGCACTGTATTAGGCCACTATTAACTAGAATATGTGCAATTCCTGAAGAAATTGCGTGTGAAGGTGAAACACCTGAAGGGAGAGGTGTTGAATGATATGGAATGGCGGGAATCGGGGGAATCGATTAAAATTGGAACGGTCGGAATCGGATGAAGACTGGCAAAGATAGAAGGGAAAAACTGAATGAGATGTCTGATCAGATAGCCAAGATGGCCGCCCCTGAGGGTTGATGGGAGATGGAGTCTCGGTGTATGTAGTCAAGTGTCCAAGATGGCCACCTGATGACCCCATGGGAAAAAGAATACTTTGTCGATCCAAACAGTAGTCACCGAAGGCCAAAGGCCCACACAATGAATGACCTCATTGAAAATGAATTGGTTCATTAAAGGTACAGTGTGTGGAATTGTGGGTAATTTTTGATTCCTAGTAAGAGGTAAATGAATACACCAATGAATTGGTGGGGATGAATGGAATCAATTAAAGTTGGAACGGTGGGAATCGGATGAAGAATGGCAAAGACAGAAGGTTACAATGTTTTGGCAAGAATAATTAACTGAGGAATTATGGGTAAAAAATGGGAAAAACTTGAAATTGTTGGTGCGTGGGTGTTCCTTGCAAACTAACCCATAATGGGAAACACCTAAAGTTGGAACGATAAGTATAGGTCGGACGCAAATGGAGATATCACAAGAGGAAACATCAAAAATCTGATTTTTCGCGAGTTTTAGGGGGCTATTACTTATGCAAAACAGATGCATTGTGGGTAAATGACACTTTGAGTTCATAGGAAGGGTCAAGATGAATGGTTAAACGCTGAATCGGCCTGAATCGGACAAACACCTGTAGTCATTAAAGTGAAAAAACAATAATTTTTCAAATTTTGTAAAATATCACAAAATTTCAAAAAGTAAAAATTATCAATTATCAAATTATCAAAATTATGGGTAATTTTTGAATTGTGGGTAAAAATGGAGTGGCGGGCATTGGGGGAATTGATTAAAGTTGGAACGGTCAGAATCGGATGAAGAATGGCAAAGATAGAGGGGAAAAACTGAATAAGTGGAATTGTGGGTAATTTTTGAATCATGGGAAGAGGAAAGGGGATACACGAATGAAATGGCGGGCATCAGGGGAATCGATTAAAGTTGGAACGGTGGGAATCGGAGCAGGAATGGCCAAGATAGAAGGTTACAAAGTTTTGGTGAGGAAAATGGGAATAAGGAATTATGGGTAAAAATATGAAAATAGTTATGAATTACTGGAAGGTGTGAATATGAGTAGTATTGATATTGGGGAATGTATTAACTGATTAATGTGAGTGTGAAGTGGAGAAGCTTCAAGTAAAAAATGTTAAATCCACCGCTGGAAATGAATTATGAATTGTTATACATGAAAAATATTGAATTATGGGAAAATATTCATAATTATTAACTGTTACAATGGTGGGAATGAGCCATAAGGCGAAATGTATGAGATAAATGTTATGAATATGAAATAGGAAAGCTCAAAATGTAAAATGTTTAATCTCCCATTGGGAATGAATGGGAAGCCCTCCCATTGGAAATGAATTATGAATATTTGAAGGATGAAAAATATGGAATTATGGGAAAATATTGGAATGTATTAATTACTGGAATGATGGGAAGGATCCCTAAAATGAGATGAATGAGTTAAATATTGAAAATATGAAAAGGGAAAGCTGTAATAATGAAACAAAAAATGACCCAATGTAAGTCAATGGGCCTTTTTGGGGTGGAAAACCGGGAATTCTGGGAAAACTGTGAATACTTGGAATTCCAAAAATGGAAACGCCCTTCGGGCGCTTAACTGGAATAATGTGAAATTGGAACGGTGTGAATCGGATAAACTGGGAATGAGCTGAAACTCGTCGAAAAACAGGCAGAATAAGAATAATAACTAGAAAATGTGCAATTTCTGAAGAAATTGCGTGTGAAGGTGAAACCGTTGAAGGTTTGGGAGTTGAAAAGTGGAATTACGTGGAACGATTGAATGGTGTGAATCTGTGAAGAAATATGAATACAAAGTTGAAAAACTGAAAAAAAGTTGAACTGTGGAATTTGAAGATGAATGAAAAACTGAAAAAGTTGAACTGGAGAATGAAGTGAATCTGTGAAAAATTATGAATCCTACAAAGTTGAAAAACTGAGAAACTGAAAAAAAAAAACGAATGTTTGAATCGTAAAAAAGTGTGGATGATCCGAAGTAAAAGCAGAAGAGAAAATACAAAGTTTTTCAACTTTGTATTATTCACATTTCTTCACTGTTTCAATCAATCCACAATCCACCTCATTCAAATCCACCTCATTCAAATGATTAGCTCATTATCAGGAGTTTAAAAATGATCCCTAAGCAAACTTTTCAGTTTTTTTACTGCTTGAAATATGAATAATACAAAGTTGAAAACTGAAAAACTGAAAAAAACTGAATGTATGAATCAAGCTGAGTTCACCAAGCCAGATGCTGTACGAGGTGGAAGCAGAAGTGACAGGTAATGAGACGTCTAAGAAAATATCCAAGATGGCCGCCCATGAGGGCAGATGGGAGTTGGAGTCTTCAGTGGTCTAAGATGGCCGCCCGACGGCATCATGGGAAATGGTGTACTTTGTGTAACTAAACTATAGGTTTCAAACTCCAGTCCTCGAGGGCTTGTATCCTGCATGTTTTTGAATCACAGCATTCACTTAACATTAGGCCATTTTTTACGGTAGAAAAACTTGAATTTTAGCTGAAAGTTGAACTGTGGTATAATGGTAATGTGAAGAAATATGAATAATACAAAGTTGAAAAATTGAACAAAGTTGAACTGTGGAATGATGTGAATGTGTGAAAAAATATGAATAACACAAAGTTGAAAACTGAAAAGAACCCGAATGTTTTAATCTTAAAAAAGTGTGGATGATCCGAATTAAAAGCAGAAGAGAAAAAACAACTGTAAACGTGAAACGCGATTTGCCCGAACCGGGACACGGACATGTTGAAGATGACAACTCTACCACTGGGCCACTGGGGGGCGGTGTCAGACCACACTGTGAAAGCTTTAAATAAAGAGAATGACGTATGTTTGAACGTGAATCTGTGAAGAATTACGAATAATACAAAGTTTAAAAAACTGAGAAAAGTTCAACTGTGGAATGAAAAGTAAGATGAAATGAAAGTAAGAACAGTTTGAAAAGGCTAAATTCTTTAAATATGAACAGTATAAAAAACGTGAATTGTAGGAAAACGATGAATAGTTGAACCTTGAAAAATACAAAAGCACTTCACGTGAATATGTGGAATGATATGAAGTTTGAACGGCATGAATTGGATGAGCTGGGAAGGAGTTGAAACCAAAAGAATATACTGAATTAACTGAAAAAAAACACTGAATGTGTGAAAACCCATTATCAGGAGTTTAAAAATGATCCCTAATCAAACTTTTTCAGTTTTTTTACTGCTTGAAATATGAATAATACAAAGTTGAAAAACTGAAAAAAACAATGTATGAATCAAGCTGAGTTCACCAAGCCAGATGCTGTACGAGGTGGAAGCAGAAGTGAGAGGTCATGAGACGTCTAAGAAAATATCCAAGATGGCCGCCCATGAGGGCAGATGGGAGTTGGAGTCTTCAGTGGTCTAAGATGGCCGCCCGATGGCATCATGGGAAATGGTGTACTTTGTGTAACTAAACTGTAGGTGTCAAACTCCAGTCCTCGAGGGCTTGTATCCTGCATGTTTTTGAATCACACCATTCACTTAACATTAGGCCATTTTTTACGGTAGAAAAACTTGAATTGTAGCTGAAAGATGAACTGTGGTATAATGTTAATGTGAAGAAATATGAATAATACAAAGTTGAAAAATTGAAAAAAGTTGAACTGTGGAATGATGTGAATGTGTGAAAAAATATGAATAACACAAAGTTGGAAACTAAAAAAAAACGAATGTTTGAATTATAAAAAAAAGTGTGGATGATCCGAACTAAAAGCAGAAGAGAAAAAACAACTGTAAACGTGAAACGCAATTTGCCCGAACCGGGACACGGACATGTTGAAGATGACAACTCTAACACTGGGCCACTGGGGGGCGGTGTCAGACCACACTGTGAAAGCTTTAAATAAAGGGAATGAAGTATGTTTGAACGTGAATCTGTGAAGTATTACGAATAATACAAAGTTAAAAAAACTGAGAAAAGTTCAACTGTCGAATGAAAAGTAAGATGAAATGAAAGTAAGAACAGTTTGAAAAGGCTAAATTCTTTAAATATGAACAGTATAAAAAACGTGAATTGTAGGAAAACGATGAATAGTTGAACCTTGAAAAATACAAAAGCACGGCATGAACGGCATGAATTGGATGAACTGGGAAGGAGTTGAAAGCAAAAGAAAATACGGAATTAACTGAAAAAAAAAAAACACTGAATGTGCGAAAAGGCGCAGCCTGGGATTGAACCCACGAACATGAAGTGCGAATGCGGTACACAAAGCCCATGAGCCACGGGGACATAGGAAATGCCGAAACCGTTAAAGTTTAAAAATAAAGTACGAAGACCAGCCCATTCACTTAACATTAGGCCATTTTTACGGTACAAAAACTTAAATTGTAGGAAAACGATGAAAAGTTGAAACTTGAAAAATAGACCCCCACTAAACATGAATATGTGGAATGATATGAAGTTTGAACGGCATGAATTGGATGAACTGGGAAGGCGTTGAAACCAAAAGAAAATACGGAATTAACTGGAAAAAAAACCACTGAATGTGCGAAAAGACGCAACCTGGGATTTAAACCACGCACATGAAGTTGGAATACGGTACACAATTCCCATGAGCCACGGGGACATAGGAAATGCGGAAACCGTTAAAGTTTAAAAATAAAGTACGAAGACCACCCCATTCACTTAACATTAGGCCATTTTTACGGTACAAAAACTTAAATTGTAGGAAAACGATGAAAAGTTGAAACTTGAAAAATAGACCCGCACTAAACATGAATATGTGGAATGATATGAAGTTTGAACGGCATGAATTGGATGAACTGGGAAGGCGTTGAAACCAAAAGAAAATACGGAATTAACTGGAAAAAAAAACACTGAATGTGCGAAAAGACGCAACCTGGGATTTAAACCCAGGGTGTGAAATGAATGAACTGGGAAAGATTTAAAACGAACCTAAAAAACGGTCGGAATAAAAAAAAATAATAATAATAAAGGTGGAGAAAAACATAAGTGTGAAGGTTTCACCTTCACACAATAATAAAGGTGGAGAAAAACATAAGTGTGAAGGTTTCACCTTCACACAATAATCAAGGTGGAGAAAAACATAAGTGTGAAGGTTTCACCTTCACACAATAATAATAATAATAAAGGTGGAGAAAAACATAAGTGTGAAGGTTCCACCTTCACACAATAATAAAGTCAATGAATAACATATGTGTGAAGGTTTCACCTTCACACAATAATAATAATAATAAAGTCAAGGAATAACATATGTGTGAAGGTTTCACCTTCACACAATAATAAAGAAAATGGCCGAGCACAATAACATATGTGCGAAGGTTCCACCTTCACACAATAATAATAATAAAGAAAATGGCCGAGCACAATAACATATGTGTGAAGGTTCCACCTTCACACAATAATAATAAAGAAAATGGCCGAGCACAATAACATATGTGTGAAGGTTCCACCTTCACACAATAATAAAGAAAATGGCCGAGCACAATAACATATGTGTGAAGGTTCCACCTTCACACAATAATAATAATAAAGCGGTAGAATAACATATGTGTGAAGGTTTCACCTTCACACAATAATAATAATAAAGGTGGAGAAAAACATAAGTGTAAAGGTTTCACCTTCACACAATAAAGGTGGAGAAAAACATACTGTAAGTGTGAAGGTTTCACCTTCACACAATAATAAAAATAATAATCAGTTATTTTTTGCTTTATTTGGATCTTGTATGGGTATAGGTGATCAGACGTAAGAACATGCCGCAGTGACTCCCTTGTCATTCCAAGTTCTTGGCTGCGTCTACGCACTGAATTCCTAGGGCTGCGTCCTACTGAGTCCCTCACTGCAGCAATGTTTTCCTCTGTCCTTGCACTCTTTTTCCTGCCTGAATAAGTTCCCCTGTGGCTTTAGAACATAAGTTCACTACAGTCCCATGCTCTCTGAACTTCGTAACCCAACTAACAATCGTTGATTTTGGTGGAAAGTTGCGACAATGGAAACGTTTTCGAAACTGAATCTGTACACTCTGGTATGATTTTGTCGCAAAATAGATCTCCAGGGAGAATATCTTCTGCTGATTTGTCCAAGACATTTTTGGGGCAACTATAGCTGAAAACGATCATCCATAGGTTCACCTTTCACGTCCTGCAACAGAAAAGACATTCGTTAAAAAATGGATTTTTTATCGAATAAAATATGGGTACTCTTTTTGGGTCACCGATATGCCTATGGCAAGATTGTGTTCTTACCCATTTAATGTGACTTCTGTTTTCGGACGTCATTGGTCAGCTTCTCAACATCGGGCATGTAAGATGTAACTTTAATCTTGACACAGGACTACAAGCTAAGTAATGCAATCACACATTTTGTCTCGCGTCCAACTGGGTACTCGGCTACAAATGTAGCATGCCTTCCCTGAAAATGCCTTTCCACATCTTTTTGTTATTTGACAACTTTTCGCTCCAGAGCAAACATTCAGGCAATCCTTCCGCATTGGCAACAAACGCAAATAATTCGGTCCAAGAAACGCTGAATCCTCTGTTCTCCTCAGTTATTTTTCTCTTTTTCCCTTTGGCCCATGGCTCATGGCTGCTGGTGTGTTTACAACGGCCACTTGCCTAGCATCCCGCCCTGCTAATAGAAACGCTTGTGGCAGGCTATGATTTCATTCTTTGTTGACAGAAATGTTGAAATGTAATGTTTATTCTACACATTTTACAGCATTGGAAAACGTTAAGAATGTTTCTCTCATGTTTTTCCTCCTACAGAAACCAAATTAAAACTAAAAAAATATTTCTCTCCCCCATCTTTTTTCATGTTCAAACATTTTTGAACAAGCTCCAGGGAGCCACTAGGACGGCGCTAATGAGCCACGGGTTGCCAAACCTCGGGCTAACTGATGGTCGGGAACACGAGACGGGGTTATATAATGAGCAGATAATTAGCAGCATTTGTTGGTGTTTAGTGCTGATTGGGAGGGAAGTTGAGCAGATGTGGTGAGGCAAAGAGTGAGGTGAATGGAATGGTGGACTGTGACACTGTGCCTTTTTTCTCATTTGTTCAGTGCCAGTAATCCCACTTATTAAAAAAGTGGCCAAAATATGCCCACTAATTACAACACAGATACTTAAATACACAATCATGTCAGATCGGAGTACTTCACTCCAAAGAATCCCAAGGACTTTAAGCCTTAAAAAAAAAGAATGATCATCTGTTTTGAGAAACAACTTTACTCTGAGACAGGGAGACCTTATACCTTTGGGCACAAAAACACTAACCTCTCAACTCACAGAAGTGGATGTCCAGGGAGAGTCCAACATCCTGACTTACAGAACTGAAGGTCCAAGAACTCCATTCAGCCAAAAACAACGCTAGTCACTAGCGTTTGCACCATATAAAAGATTGACCCCTCTTTCTTCCGAATGGTTGTACATCGTAAAAACATTGACACAAAATGTGAAAAAGCTGGTGTTTGACACTTTTAGAGTAGCCTTGTTGTTTTGCGAACAGCAACATGACATCTGGTACACCATTAGGTGTATGGCCTGTTTCTACTGTATTACTGTGACTCATTTTCAATGACTCATTTACTGCTCACTGCCTTTACTCAGAAAGAAGACATAGCACCCTTTTTTCTATATATTTCATTTGTTGTTGTTTTGGCTGTTCAAATTTAATGAGCTAGACCTATTTTTTTTAAAACCGCATTTTGTTATTAGACATCCAGATGTGGCCATCACTTTGTCCTTCTATAAATGGTGAACACAAACACGCCATTAAGTATGATAACAATCACAATGCCATCTAATTAAGAAACTGGAATGGAATGGAGGCTGGAATAACATGTTGTTGTCAACCAGATAACAGAAGTAGCAGAATAAACATGTTCTGCTATGAGATGTTGCATAGTTATTCTTGAAAAACCGGTCTAGCACAATCAGCAAGGTGTCTTGAAATTTTGGAGGAAGTCACCAAGTCTTGAGGCGATTTTTTTTTTATATTAACTGAGAGGAAAAGTAATTAGTGATGCTTCCCATAGCCGTTGAAAACCCGAATATATTGTGCAACCATGGTTATAGAAGTTGTTTTTCACTAACTTGTTTTTGGTCAGGACGTTTTGACCATTTTACTATCTTGTTTTCATACCAAAGAAGACCATTGTTGTGGGAGGTTGACAGTTATTATTGTATAAGATGTTTTCATCAAAGGAGAACATTATTGAGCAAGTTGCTTTTCAGAGCCTGAAGGACACACTTAGGTGTCAATAACAAATCGGGAAACAGGTGTTGCGGCGCCAGGGCGGACGGGTAGGCCACCTGCCCTTCCTCGCGTACGCAACTGAAAAAGTACAAAAGAGAGATGCAGAGTACAAACAGGTAGAGTCTGCTGCGGGTTGCGGACGAACGCCCAGCCGGTTGACAAGCGGAGCTCTGCTTGGGTGTTGGCTCTCCACCTTCTCGGCATAGGTAAGAGGCTCATATGATGATTTCACGCAACGTCAACTGTATTTGAGAACTTGCATTTGGTCAAAATAAATATGCCAGTTATTTGGGCTAAATAGCATTTGGGAACGTTGGTCTTTTGTTGAGTGTTGTCTTTGTCTCCTGAGCGCCGACCAGCACCGATCCTTTCAACAAAACATTAACCAACTTTCAAACAAACCCCAAGTTAAAATGACAACACTCAAGCAAGTCAACATCTGAATACAGAAAATGACTACCACAAACTTAATTTGTCTACAGCAAGTGAAAATCATCCTCTATCTGATTCTGGTCTGGTGAATGACTTGGCTATTGCCTAATAATCTTCTTATTCAAGTTGAAAAACTCTTTGGTTGTTTCATATTCAGGAGTACCTCAGATTGTCTCATGACTTTGAGATCATTTTGTTATGCTATGAGCGATCAAAGTAGCAAGAACCCCAGAGCAGACTGGAATAACTGATCATTTTAATCATTACAAAGAGCAAAAACAATTGTGAAAATGTAGCACTACAATGTATCAACAAAAATCTGATCAAATAACAAATGCAATGTATCAAAAAAGAATGGCAAAGACAGAAGGTCAGTAGAGTGGATTATCACAAAAAGACTAACAGACAAAGGAGGCACAGACTCTACAAGGACGAAAGCCACTGGATGATCTCTGAAAAGTAACAAAGAAACAGGTGTAAGAAGTTCAAACACAAAATACTCACTAGAGCGAGGATGGCACAATAAGGTGAAGAAAGACTACTCGGAATTGACAGTTAGTGTAAGAATCTCATTCTATACGGAGCTCGTGAAGATTGGGCCCATCGATGGACCCGGTTGACGCACCTTTCTGCTTGCATGCTGCGGTGTGTACCAAACAAAAGACCACTTGACAGGTGCACCTGTTCTGTCCATTTTTTTTTCTGCAGGAGTAGCTCTGTTCAAAAGTAAACCGTAGTAAACCATAAATAAATCAACAAATTTACCAAACAGCATTTGAAATAAAATACCTGCGGTCAAAACGTTTGCTCCTCCGGTTCAATCCTACCTCACCCTATTGTAAACCTGGTGCCACAACCCACCCTAAGGATACATGTGACATTTTGCATGTGGCCCTTCCAGATAGATAAACCAAAGAATCATCTGACGTTGTTCTTAACCCAGAGCTGCACTTAAACAGTCCCCAAATGAAAATTGTGGATTGGTGTACAGCTAGAGACTCCGCCTCCACTGGAACAACCTGGAATTTCTAGAGAAAAAAAAAAATGACCACAAGGGCAGACACACAGCACATTTGGCTGCATATGAGCAGATCATATTTGCTCAAAACACTTCAGAATTGGTGCTTCTGCTTTTGTCAGTTACATTTAAAAAAATAAAAATAAATAAATATATATATATATATATATATATATATATCTTCAAGATTGTCAAATACTTGCAAAAGGGAACCAGTTCCCTTGGTAACCACAAATCCCCACCACGGTGTGGACAAGCTGAGTAATTGTGCACAGCAACGAAAAGGTCTTGAGACTGCTTATGACTGGTGAAATTTTGCTAAAGATTGAGACTGTCCAACTACGTCTTTCATCTGCTCACATGGGGGCCAACAAATTTGCAGGATTTTTGTTTAATTCTTGAATAGATTGAGTGAATATTTTTCAAAACTCAATTTGTGAATAATTACTTCTCTACCTGTGTCATAGAAATCTCGAGTTTGAGTCAACTGTGCTTCTACTAATAAACTCACTTCAACTCACCTATATCTACTGATATAATAAAGTTTTTACAGCAATCCAGCTTAGATGAATTGGAGGCATACATTACTATATTGAAGTGCTGCTGAAAAAGTAACGCCATTACTTTAGCAAGCTGCCTAAGATGAAAAAAGTTGGATTTAAAAAGAGCACTGATTTGTCAGTACAATTTAAAATCACTGTCCTATTTAAAACACACATCTGAGGCTGTTGGATTTAGATAAAAAGCCAGAAGGCCCAGGTCAACAGGTTGGGACATAAACGAGCCACTGGGACCAAACATCATAACCTTTGTTTTGTTTTCATTTAAATTTAAGACATGCAATGCCACTCAGACTTTGATTTCCTCAGTGGTGTACCGTGAGGGCCAGCAAGGCCTTCTCTGCTGGCCTAAAATAACCTGACATTACCATAACTATAATAAACTATAATAATTATAATAACTATTAAAAAAGTCAATTTCATTTTACATTTATTTTTACTAAATATGAAAATTTTGTATAGAAAATTATTCTCCACATTGTGCTGTTTTCGTGTCATAGTATATCCATTTGGTTAAGCACCTTGCAGTGCTGTAGTTTTAGCCAATTAGAATTCAGCTAACTTGTGTCGCCAGGCTGTAAAATGTGCCTGAGCCAGAAGCCAGGGCAATCACACCAACAGTTGCGGGCTTCTGCGCAAGCGCAAATGGATATGTGCGTGGCCTGTATATTTAAATAGACAGCTGTAATACCCAATTGAGTCATAAGATTGCCATCTAGAAGCCTTGCAGCAATTTTCTATTCATATATGAGTTTGTGTCTCAGATATATGCCAGTGTTATCTGCTTAAATCATATTTTACAAACATAATGTTAATTTAAATGCCATGTTTTGACCAGTGGGGCTGCTTTTAAGTGCTTTTGAGTGCAAGAGAGACTCTTGTTTATAGCTAAATATTACGGCTCTCCCAATGAAAGAAATCCACAATTACTTTTCTATCTACTTGCTTTTAACTCATTCCTATTTTTGTCCAAATATGTTATCAAGTATCGTGATTTTGATAAATCCATTATGGTTTTATTTTTCACAGCACATCTTTTGGAGTTTTGGTCTGAAAAATAAATGAATAAAGTAACATTGATTGATAAATGACAGTGAATAGCACGTCCGCCTCACAGTTCAATGGTCCCGGTTCAAATCCACCTGGCTCCGGCCTTCCTGTGTGGAGTTTGCATGTTCTCCCCGAGCCCGCGTGGGTTCTCTCCGGGCACTCCAGCTTCCTCCCGCTCCCCAAAAACATGCATGGCAGGTGAATTGGACATACTAAATTGTCCTTAGGTGTGATTGGGCGCGTGATTGGTCGTCCGTCTCTGTGTGCCCCGCCATTGGCTGGCAACCAGTTCAGGGTGTACCCCGCCTACGGTCCGAAGCCAGCTGAGATAGGCACCAGCAAGCCTGCGACCCCTGTGGGGATAAGCGGCTATAGAAAATGGATGGATGGATGGATGGATGGATAAATGGCTAGAAAATGTACAATTCCTGAAGAAATTTCCTGTGAAGGCGTAAGCACTGAAAGAAGAGACATTGAATTGTAGAATGACATTGAATTTTAGAACGAGTTGAATCGGATAGAAAATCTGAATATTACTACGTTGGAACGGTTTGAATAGGCCAACTATTGTTGAAGATACAAGGGAAAAACTGAAAAAGTGGAAAGTGTGTGGGTATTCAAATTGCAAAAACAATTTAATCAGTGAAAGAAAGTGTATGGCAGTGGAAAGAACAATCTTTAATAATTAAAGTAGAAACGGTTTAAAAAAGGAAAATAATGTAAAAGATACAAGGAAAAAAATGAAAATTGTGTGGGTAATCGAATTGCAAAAACATAAATTAACTAGAATATTTGCAATTCCTAAAGAAATTGCATGTGAAGGTGTAACCTCTGAAGGCAAAGGTGTTGAATGGCAAAGAAAGAAGGGAAAAATTGCACTACTTCAGTTTTACCCTTCTATCTATGTGAGCTTGTGGGTAAATTTTGAATTCTGGGAAGAGCAAAATGGATACAACCATGGAATGGTGGGAATTGGAGGAATCAGTTAAGGTTGGAACGGTCGGAATCAGATGAAGAATGGCAAAGATAGAAGGGAAAAAACTGAAAAAGTGGAATTGTGGGTAAATTTTGAACTGTGGGTAAAAATGGAAGGGCGGGCATCGGGGGAATCGATTAAAGTTGCAAAGGTCGGAATCGGATAAAGAATGGCAAAGATAGAAGGGAAAAACTGAATACGTGGAATTGTGGGTAAAAGTGGAATGGCGGGCATCGAGGAGCAAAATATTGAAAATATGAAAAGAGGAAGCTGTAAATATTAAATGTAATATCACCCGATGTAAGTCAATGGGCCGAAACCCCATAGAATTAACATTGGGCCATTTTTGGGGTACAAAACAGGGAATTGTGGGAAAATTATGAATAGTGGGAATTACATAAATGGAAGCGCCCACATAATTGGAATCATATGAAATTGCAATGGGAATGGTGTGAATCGGATAAACTGGGAATAAGTTGAAACTCGTCGAAAAACAGGCATAATAATAATAATAATAATAATAATAATAATAATGATAATAATAATAATAATAATTATTATTATTATTATTATTATTATTATTATTATTATAAAGAAAATGGCCGAGCACAAGGTTACACCTTCACACAATAAGGGAAAGGAAGTGAATGGCAATGGAAAGAACAATCTTTTACATATAAAGTTGGAACGCTGTGAATAGGCCAAGATACAGGGGGGGGGAAACTGAAAAAAGTGGAAATTGTGTGGGTATTAAAATTGCAAAAACATGAATTAATAGGTATAAAGGAAGTATATGGCAGTGGAATTAACAATCTTTAACATACAAGGTTTGAATGGTTTGCGTACGCGAAATAATATACAATATATTGGGTAAAAACAGAAAAAAAGTGGAAATTGTGTGTGTGTTCGAATGGCAAAAATGTCAATTAAATGGTAAAAGGGAGCGTATGGCAGTGGAAGGAACAATCGTTAACACAAGGGTCCTCTCACTCGTCGCCCAGTCCCTTGGCGCACCAGGGATCGAGCCAGCCAACAATAGGCTGGTACGGGCGCTAGTGAGAACGGCTGTGCAGTCCAATTTAGGAGTCCCTGGCCGTCGACCGGGATCTTCCAGCCGGGCGGCCTCATCTACTACCGATGTCCGTCCGGCCTCAGCAGTAGGCCTCCAGCCACCATCATTCAGCCGCCCCTCCGATTCACCATGCCCGCAGGTATGGTCTGAGTGTACATCGGAGTGGGTCAGCTGGTGTTGGTGCCGCAGCAGGTTCATGCCCAGGCACAGACTGGGACGCAGCCGCGACCGGCCGTCCCTCGGAAGCCACTGTGCCTGCCAGCATTCAGGTCAGCGCTGCCACTCCGGCTCCTGCGGAACTTCAGAACATCCCTGTGCCAACGCTACCTCATGGTTTTCACGCTGAGCGTCTCACCCTTACTCCTGTCGCACCTGGGGCCCTGGTGTCACATACACCGCCCAGGACCGGACTGAGACTCAGGGTGCCAGACTGGTCAATACCCTGTGGGGTTTTCTGTTATGCCTTTCTGGGTGTTCGGGGGAGAGCTGTGTGGCGGACACTAGGACCATGTCTCTCACCCAGTAGGCATGTTGCTATGGTCCTTTGATGCTTTGAACCTGTTGGCTTTGTCTTTGCTGTTTTGGACTTTGTTGTATCAGTTTTGTGATGGCATGCGAAGAGTAAAGATCTCCACTAGCACAGCAACGTGTGGTTTCTTCGCCTCGCCACAATATATATATATATATATATATATATATATATATATATATATATATATATATATATATATATATATATATACTGTATAACAATAAAATGGCTGAACTATTTGGTTTATCTCTACTCTTACACACATTAAAGCTCGTTAGTCTTCGGCCAAAATCGGCATTATAATACGTTTATTTGTGGACATTCATTCAGACTCGAAGGGAAGAAATTCGAACTGTAAATTTTGGCTAGTTGATGTTGTGATAACATTGTCCTCTGTGGTGCCCCATACATGTTCCAACCTCTCCGCCTAAGATGGCCGAAGCACATCCGTGGCCTAGCCGGTTCTTCTGCCACAGATGTTCCGCTGAGATTAGCCCCCGCCTCCCTGTAAGTACACTTGATAGTGTGTTAAGGTACAAAACGTTTGAGCTTTTACAACGAAGTTTTGATGTTTTCTGACGATTTTAGAGGGCCGCTTCGTCATCGGAGCCGAATGTTAGCATGCTGACTGCTACAAGGTCCCGTTTTAATTGTCATGCCTAATGGTAGCTATCTACCGTTAAGACTCGTCTTAAATGTAAAATGTGTTTCGAGTTAAAACGTCCGTTTGTATCACTTTTCAGGAAATTCGTTATATCCTTTTAAAAGTGCACTCGAGTAGAACAAAGACTTCTATTGACGTTCAAGTCGATGTTACACGATTTGTCACAACTTCAACGTCACCGTCGTTATGCTATTGCGTTTACGCCGTCCTATTGTCTGCTGGGCTATCGTATTCTAGAATCATCTTCTCTTAAGATTCTCTTATGATCAGCTCCAACGATCCTACTCATTATGTTACACATTAAGCATATTAGCAAAAGTCCCAGGGTTGGTGCCACACACGATACATGTCAAATCCAAACTGACATTCACCGTGGGCCAGGCAATCAAGCAGCATGTTTTCCTTGGCAGAGGCAACACAACTCATAGCTCACTGCTCTGGCTTGAGACCCCTCTGGCTCTGCTCACCATCCAAGATTATGGGTAGTCGGATTTTAAAGATGAATGGCATGATGGCCATGATGATCAAATTGCCAAGGAGTGCATGGAGGTGTGGCAGAGAAGAATGGGAAAGATAGTTTGAATTCCATGGGCATTACTTTTATCAGCCAGCCCTACATTACAGTGAACTTAAAGTCTACTTGAGTAGTTTTCACGGTTGGTACAGAACCAACCGAGACTTAAAGCAAAAATTCATGGCCCTTAATAGTAACCTATTTATTTATTTTTCCACTTCTACCGCCCTGTCAGTAGCAGGCAGTGATGCTCATGTTATTAATTATCAAAGTCAAGTTTATTGTCAATTTCTTCACATGTGCTTAACATACAAAGGAATCGAAATTGCGTTTCTCACTATCCTCTGCGTTTTACATGTACAATAACAAAGTGCAGGTGCGCAAGACGAGACAAACCTAAAAACTAGATACTAATCTATAGTAATGTAAAGTGCAGTATTTTCTGATCTACTTTGCCTTGTGTTGCTAAACTAACAACTAAAACTAAAAACTAAATACGAAAAACCAGGTATGGCAAGAGTACCCCAAGACAAGACATAAGTAGCAGCATATGACAGAACAATCCAACAGTACGAGACAAAGCAGGACAACTCTGGCTGTGGTTGTCCCAGTTGTGTGCATTTGAGGTAGTTGTTACAGTTCTAAGTGTAATCGCTAGATTATTGATAGAGGTACAAGATTCCAGCATTTCTACATTAAAACGTTGTAGCTAATAAATAACACCTTGCTGTTTACTTGCCGACTTGGTACAAAATCTTTCCTCAGCTTCGAAACCAAAATGAAGCCAAAAGATGTGTATAAGGTCGCCGTGCATTTTCTCTTGGACAGGTGGTGTGGGGAGGTGTAGGGGAGTTGCTTCTGTCTTGTTCCTGTTATCATAAGCGCACTTCAAGCCATTTTCGACTATGCGGGTAGGGCGCGGTGCGAGATCGCATAATAAGCAAGAAAGTTTTGCATAGTAATGCATCAATGAAGGAAAATAATATTTATGGAGTGTTTAGGGTGAAACGTCAACACTGGAACATGGTTACACGCTTCAAAAAGTTGACTTGTCATATTATGGCCCCTTTAAGGATTACATCTGTCCAAGATGTGAGTCGGGATTCATTGAGGAGCTGCTGGAAGAAAGAAGGTATGCATGATTTTATTTTTTTTTTTTTAATTAAGTATATCGCTATCTAAATCAAGTGTACTTTTAATTAAACATACAGATATACATTCATTGTGTAATGAAAAAACTGTAAATCTATGTATTGTGGAAGTTGTTAGTATCCCAATCAATTTGTTGTGATAATGTAAATAATAATAAGATAATCAATAAATATTTAAACAAACAAGTCCGATTGGTATGGTTTAAAAAAAAACAGCAATGTAATGACACATAACTTATCAACTATCTGTTTCCTCTCTAGGGCTGACAATGGCTCTGTGTCTACCATCTCTAGCGGGCCACAAAACCAGCAACCATTTGAGGTTCCTCACTCATTCTTTCCTCACATCACATTCTGTGTTAAAGGAGACTTAATATAGGAAGCTAACTTCATAATTACTTGCATACAAATATTTGAGTCTCTGGAGTGGCAACTCACCCATCAAGTGTGAAATTAGACACTCAAGTTAATCTTTTGTTTGCTGCCTATTTTTCAAAATTGGGTCTGACAAGACGTTCTGAATGGGACCAATTAACGTATTGGCAATAAATCGTGATTTTGAAAGTCACAGTTATTTTAAATTATCCAAATCTGTCAAAACCGTTTTTGTTTTCTTGCCTCATCCAACACATGCCGGGCAAATTCAGCTGTAGCCTCCTCTCATTGTGTATCATACCTGAGTCCTCTTCAGATGCAGCAGCCAATCGCATTGTCCACTTCCTGGTTTGTCGGCATCAGCACCACTTCTGCAGCTAACTTGCTGCGGATAATGTGACCAACACTGTGGGTCTAGAAGGCGAACCAATAGAACCCCCCTGTCCAAACAAACAGAAGTTGGTTGTCTGGGAAGTTTTCGACTTTTGAAAATAAAAACAAACAAACAAAAAAAGACAAGTGAAGTTGTGAGTAAGCTATGAGCTCATTGTGTGCAAACAAGCAAAACCGCTAGTGTCTCTGTGTGAGCGTGTGCGTGCGTGCATGTGGGGAAAAATACTTAAAAACTGAATCCACATTGTTCTATTGATACACATAGTAGTTGAATGATAGATTTGCTACTAACTAGTTAATTCAGTTGGGTGAAGATCTGCCACTTTCAAGCAATAATGTTGGAAACAATATATATCAGCCACTAGGTTATGATGGATGCTCAGATTTGCAGTACCAGCCGGTGTTACCTTCCTTGATGGCACATATTTGATTGCTCTAAAGTTTCAAAAGTGGGTGGGGCAGAACGATGCGCCATATACTGGTACCACATTACTCCACTGATTGTGTGAATGCTATCAGTATTCAAACGTTACTCCTGTTTTTCTCCTCCTCATTATTTTTACATGCATCTATTGTACTTGTACATAATTCATTTGATTCATATCATTCTAATCTCGACATTCTGTATTCCAAAAGTTCATCATACACTTGTAGGCTATTGTTTTTCTTATACCAAAAATTTACAATTTTCTGGAGTTTCAACATTTTCAATTGAGAATTCCCCTGTCATTTGTAACAAGACATCCAACATAACAGATTCACACCGTTCTCATTTGAAATTCAAACTTTTAGCTTTTTCAATTGAGATTGTTCCCAATTTCAACATGGCAAACATTTCCATGCACTCCAAAATAGTTCTATTCACTCTCATTCCACATCACTAACATCATTCAATGATAGTCTGTAGCTTTTCATATCCTTCAACATCATTCCACATTGATTTACACTATTTCATTCAGCATTTTAGCATTAACTCACAATTTCTTCAGAAATGCCAACTATCTAGTTAAGTGTAATTCAGCTGCTTTTTTAGACTATGGGCATTATAGACCAAACACATTTTTACCATTGACCCTGCAGTATTTCGGGTGAGATGCACAGTGGCTCACTTGGATGAAACAGGCCTCGAAGCAAGTTGATTTCAGACGGACAAGAAATTAATGCTGCATCAATATTAGTATTGGTTCTGTAAGCGTGCCATGCTGTCATATTCATACTGTTACTAGTTTGGTCTTCTCTGAGTGTCATTTTCAACGTATTCCAGGCACATGTTGCAAAACCTTATGTATGGGCTAGCAATTAGCATCAATATCGTTTTATAAAC